>NW_027361672.1:23967500-24260000 GCF_039654945.1 Dendrobates tinctorius
TAGCTGGCATCTGCCCCCACCACACGTGCCAACCTCTCGCTATGACTTTAATCCTCATCACATATTTTTTATCACGTCTGGGTGCAGAAATTCCCAGCAGGGGCCGTGACCTTGCGCCATGACTTCGCGCATGCATAGAACCTATTATGCCCAGAGATGTCAGCACTCATAGCGGTGATAAAAAGAGACGACAAAGACTAGATGGGGGACTATGAAGAGCAAAGGGGTCGGAGATGTGACTGGTAAGATGGAATAATATTTCTTTATTTTTTAACCTATCATTGCATCAATCTAAAATGATCCATAATATTTGTGCTGTTTTTGTACATCGCACTGATATTTTTTTACAACTAAAACCTGCTGACCACTCTACATGATTATTTCTTCTAACCATGTTCTAGCGCTTTTACACTCCAGAAAACAGTTGATCAAAGTTTGATGTTCTTACATAATTATTCAGAAAAATGTGTTTACATTCATTTCCATAGTCACATTTACAACCAACATCTATACTGACTTCTAGATATACTGTATCACATTACAGTCATATTTCTCAGGTAGACATTTTCTTTTCGGAAAAGTGAATTTGGTTATTTCAGTCCTAATTTAATCAAATATATAATTGTACGAATTTTAGACTCTTATGTAGTCAGAATACCGTATTGTAAATTGCCACTCATGCTATAAAGGCATTCATTGATAATTTTTCCTGAATTAGAGTGGTGTCAAACTATACTCAATGTGAGCTCTAATGCTTGATGAAGCTTGTCATCTCTTAAACTTAATAAAGATGTGCTTAATTTCCTATTAAAATACTTGTGATGTTTTGATTAATTTTTTTTGCAGCGCTCAACTAACAACATTAGGAGCTCGGTGAAGTATGACCAGCAAGCATTTATGCTTAATAATAACGTAAAGTTTATTTTTTTTCTGGTAAAATATTAGGATTAGAGTGAGTGGAAATATAGAAATATTATACAATTTACTGTGGTTTTAGCCATCCATGCATGCTAGTTACATTTTATTTTGGCAAATAAAAGTTTTATATTAGAAAGGGGTTTTTTTTTATAACTAATCTTTTGTAACTTGATCAGTTTTTTTTATATTTGAATGTCCTTTTTTTTTTTTTTTTCAAACACATCATTTTGAGTCCGAGTCCTAAAGCCACCACAGAATTGCTGAAAAAAACAAACAAAAATGCTTGGGAAAGCCAATGATTTGTGTTGACTTTGTACTCTGCTCTGAGTGCACACTCATGCAGGAGCTGTGTGCTTCTGTCACCTAAGCCTCGCATCTCTCAGGGGAGATGGCTGCGTGATCAGTTTGGGTCTCAGGTCTGGACCTTACCGATCTGCTTATCGTTAAAACATAAAAAAGTTATAAAGGTCTAGTTACGCATAGAGAAAAGAAGAACAGCAAATAACTTGTTGACTTATTTGGGAGAGTGTATGTGGCATTGCTATGAGGAAAGGAGGTCAGATTATGATGCGTAAAAAAAAAGGTACAGTAGGTTTGAAGACTCCATAATTCCCATCCACTTTGATGGAACTATAAGATGTTCTGTTTTTTTGTACAGCATTAAAACTTAGGCTAAGTTCACACATACCGAAACTCTCGCGGAAATTACCGCGAGAATTCCGGAATTCCATTCCGCTGGAAAATCGCATTTTAAATTCCCGTGATTTTCCCGCGGAAAAACTAGCATTTTGCAAGCGTATTTGGCTTGCAAAATGCTAGCGTTTTCCAAGCGATCTGTAGCATCGCTTGGAGAACTGATTGACAGCTTGGTCACACTCGTCAAACATAGCGTTTGACGAGTGTGACCAACTTTTTACTACTGAGGCCGCCTATGAAGCATCAGTAGTAAAAGATAAAATGTAAAAAAAAATAAAAAATGGTGTTATTCTTACCTTCCGACATCCCGCGCAGCCGTTCCCAGTAATCCTTTGCGAAAATGCCTGCGATGATGTCCTTTCTTGCGGGATCGCGATGTCTCGCGGTAATTCGCAATGACGTCGCGCGAATGACCGCGAGACTTCGCGATCCCGTGATAACGGACGCCATCGTGGGCATTTTCGCAAAGGATTACTGGGAACGAGAGCGTGGAGAGAAGCGGGAAGGCTGCGCGGGACGCCGGAAGGTAAGAATAACAATATTTTTTATTTTAAATTCTATTTTTTACAGGGATATGGTACCCAAAGCCCGGAGGACAGTCTCCTCTCCTCCGGACCGTGGGTACCATCCGCAAATGTTCTGCTTACTTTCCGCATGGTGTGCACAGCCACATGCGGAAAGTAAGCGGAACAATGCATTCCTATGGGTGCGGGATCGCCGCGATTCTGCAAAATTAATGAGCATGCTGCGGTTTTTACCGCGAAGTGATTCCGCCGCGGTAAAAACCGCAGCATTAGCACAGCATTGCGGAATCCCATAGGAATGCATGGGATACTTATTTTTCGCGTTTTCGCGGCAAAATCGCGTGGTTAAAGCCGCTGTGGAAATGCAAAAAAAAACGCCACGTGTGAACTCAGCCTTAACCTTAGAGTCTTTAGATATTGGCTGGTCCACCTTAAGTCATGGCCGAAAGTGTTGGCACTTTTGAAATTGTTTCAGAAAGCAAAGTATTTCTCCCAGAAAATTGTTTCAATTACAGATGCTTTGCTATACACGTATATTTTCTTTGTGTGTATTGGAATAACACAAAAAAAACAATAAAAAGGCAAATTTGTATTTATTTATTATGCATTGCTTATATAGCTCTCTTATTCAACAGCGCTTTACAGACATGATCACCGCTGTCCCCATTGGGACAGACATGATCATCGCTGTCCCCATTGGGGCTCACAATCTAGATTCCCTATCGCTATGTCTTTGGAGTGTGGGAGGAAATCGGAGAACCCGGAGGAAACCCACGCAAACACGGGGAGAACATACAAACTCCTTGCAGATGTTGTACTTGGTAGGATTTCAATCCAGCACCCCAGCGCAGCTAGGGTGCAGTGCTAACCACTGAGTCACCATGCAAATTGGACATAATTTCACACAAAACCTAAAAAATGGTTCAGACAAAATTTTCTACAATTTCAAGGATGCCAACACTTTCAGCCATGACTGTATAACTCTGCAGAGAATTTTTCAAAATTTGCAACATACCCTTCAGCTGCAGGGATGGAGAGTTTGCTGTTGAAGACAATCAGACTCTCCAGAGAAAAGGCATGCATTGTATATTACTATATTACTATCTTTATTTTCCTGGTCCTCTTAAAGTGGTATTTCCACAAAAAAGTACATTTTAAAGGGAACCTGTCAGCACGATTTTGTAATGTAAAGACATGGCTGCAATGGGGCTGTAATACAGATGATTTTGATAACTTTGGTGAAGAAATCCGCTTTGTATTTCTTCTGTAATCAACATTTGACATTTTCTGCTAAGAAGATTTCAGTGCACAGGGTCTGGACTGCAGCAAAGATCAGAACTCAGAGCACAGTGCAAACACACACTGGCTGTAATTGCAGGCAGAGAGCCAGCTAAATATCCAGGTCATCACTCCGAACAGGAAGCAGCTGCAATCTATTTTTTTAGTTGGATCAAATAACGTGATCTGCTCAACAGAGAGCAATTGGATCAATTTTTTTTTAATATTGAAGTCATTGTGCATGCCTAAAACTCTACAGGTATTCAGAAACACCATTGTGAAAAAAAGGATCCATTTAAAATGGAACAAAAAATGGATGCAGAATGGAAACCAAAGTGTGCAACTGCCATAATATTAAATGAATGTAATATTTATTTATTTTACTCATTTATATAGTGCCATTAATTCCACAGCACTTTACAGACATTATTGGCACTGGCCTCATTGGGGCTCACAATCTAAATTCCTCATCGGTATGTCTTTGGAGTGTGGGTAGAATCCAGAGCACCTCGAGGAAACCCACGCAAACATGGGTGGGTTAAACCTGCAGCCTTGCAGCGCTGGTGTCCTGGGTTCAAATCCCGCCAAGGACAACATCTGCAAAGAGTTTGTATATTCTCCTTGGCGGGATTTGAACCCAGGACACCAATATCAGTGTTTTCTTCAAGTCATTGCCATTTTTGCTGCTTGGGATAAATATATTTTCACTCGGTGTATACTACTTTGCTTATTGTGCTTAATTTGTCTCTTAAAGTCGCAGGTAATTGATTGTGCTTATTGTTTTTGTCAATTGCGCTATTAAATGCCAATGACTATTAGATTAAAGTCTATAAGTGGTAATTTGTTGTGCTTGTTTGTGCATTTGAAGTTGCCAAAATAGTTTGTTTGTTTTGACAGGCCAGAATGATACTTCTGTTTTATGCCGCTGAGATGTCATAATACAGCGTAGCCCCTTCAATTAGCTTGGTAGCGCAGTGTGATAGAGATGGCTGCTTTATAATTGGTGTCACTTTGCTGCACATTTGAATGAAAGCTCTCACATGGAGAACATGTTTTCAAAACTCAGCTGTTCTTTTTATGTTGGATAATGGCATGATTAGAGCAGCAGTTTCTCAGAAAATAAATCTTCTGAGCAAGGATGAAATAAGTGGCGTACTAAGGTCAGAAATGCTTCAATTCTGCCTCCATGGTGTTTTTGATTGTCCAAAGAGATAAATCCAAAGGGGAATTGACATCTGTACTATAAACCTTCATTGCTCTGGTCAAGACTTGTTTGGTTTATTGAGCTCTTTTGGGAATCTGGATCACAGTCCTCTTGCCATTATATGTAATGATTTCTTCCCCAGAAACCTAATGAAGGCGTTTATGTTCCTGAGGATTGTGAAAGGAGCCTTCCAGATCTGATCTAGCCTCTTTTTTATTTAACATTTTTCTTGATAGCTATATTGCAATATACATCTTGGTTTTAACAGCTCCCAATGGTAAAAAAAATACAGAAAAAGTGAAAATTACTCAAAAGAGTTGACTCCAGTAAATGGTTTATCATGATTGCATTTTAGAATGAAGAGTTGACAGCTATTAGAGGTATGAATTCTTTTTTCTCTTTGATGCCAAATGATATGTCCTTCTACGTAAAGCTATATAATTGATAATAAAAACAGAATTCAGTATCAATAAGCTATACCAGCCATACAGCAGATATAACCTTAGATAAATAATATGAATGATAATTTTGTACATGTCATATGCTGAAAAATCACCAACCACTTGCATCTCATGACAATGGTCCTACTGAAAGATCCACAAGATGTCACCAAGGTACGAAAATGTCAAAATAGTTTGCTGCTTCTGCAAATCAATTTCCAAGCAATATCCGCTGTGTCCAAAGTCCTATCGGTATAACTCTATGTAAGTAAGCTAGTGACCGCCTTCATACACAGTCAAAATGACTGAAGATTTATTAATTACTTAGCATCAACTTAAATACAGAGAAACATGAAAATAACAATATTACACACAAACATAAAGTTTTGTTGCTGTCTTTTTGTAATACTTGTTTTCATTTTTTGTCATGGATAATAATCCAATAAATCCTTAACAAATTTAATATAAGCATTAAAAATGCATGATTGAAAGATGAGGAACAGAGGTTAATTAACTTATTTAGGTGAGTGATGACAGACAGGGAGAGGGCCGGATGAGAATAGCATCATCCGTAGTAGGTCAAGAAGAAAAAAGGAGCTCGGAGATGATGTCCTCTGTGACAAGGTCAAGATTCAATGGGAATTGGATAATGTGAGTGAATGAATTTAGATAATTTCCTGTTTTCATTTTTTAAGTAGGTGCCTGTAATTTAGGAGGGACTGAAAGTGTCAAAGAATTAGTTTGGATTATTGCATAGTGGAAAGATGACGTTAGGTCATTCAGGGCAGCTTGGTGGCGCAGTGGTTAGCACTGCAGCCTTGCAGCACTGGAGTCCTGTGTCCAAATCCAACCAAGGACAACATCTGCAAGGAGTTAACATGTTTTCCCCGTGTTTGTGTGGGTTTCCTCCCATACTCCAAAGACATACTGGTAGGGAATTTAGATTGTAAGCCCCATTGGGGACAGTGATGATAATGTATGTAAGGTGCTACGGAATAAGATGGCACTTTATAAGCAAATCATAATAAATCACAATAGACTGCAGTTTATAAGCAAAGTCACAGATTACAGCACAAATAAAGTAAAAAAAAAACCAAACTGTGTCAATATCATTATCAACACAGTTTACAAAGTTGCATCTAAACAGAACACAGCTCAGCAAAAATAGACATAACTATTCTGATGTCATCGTAACCTAACCTAGCCGAAAATATATGAAAATGCCATTCTGACATTAAAAACAAAGGTTATGAAAAAAGCTGCAGACCATTGTTACAGAATCTCTAGGGATGGTCGAATCAATTTGATGCTATTCAAATTAGGGTGAAATTTTAGGAAATGCAAACAATTAGTGTTACAGTTTGCCCAAATCACCAAAAAAAGTCCATTGCTCCTTTATAGATTGCTGAAGATTGCAATAGCTATATAATGCTCACATGATCTAAGGTGCGCCGTGCAGCTTTCCCGATAATGCATTGCAGCTATCACATCACATGGTATAGTGCAGTCAAGTCAAAAGGGACCATCATAGCCTGGTGAAAAGCCAAGGCAGGCAATTCAGCAGCTGTTTAAGCAGCCATTTTACTATGATCCACCACAGTTTACCAACACAATATGATGGCCCCCCACATTTTCCCCACTCAAGTACTGACTGATAACTAAAATAAAATAAATAATACTACTACCCTATCACTGTTACGCTACTGCTTCACTCTGTTGTCTGGGTATTGAAGCTCCCTTTAGCTGGCATGATCTAGTGATTTCATCATGCCTTCAGTGCTGTAGGACTCAGTTGCAGAGGTTGAATGATGAAATAGAGAGCCAATGCATCCCTCTCTCTTCCATCATTGTATTCACTGGTGTCTGTGTCTTCTGGATACAGATATTGGTTGAATTGAGATGTTGGGCAGGGGTGGCCGTGTGGTTTAGGACCCCATTGTGTTTAGTCCTTTGGCTGTTCCAGTCCATGGGCCACACAGGAAATGCCAAAGCGCCACACGTTGCTTAATTCTATAGTATGCTGAAATATATTTAGAATTTCAGACGTCCTAAGATTTTTAATGGTAAATACTGTCACAAGTGTGTCATGTCCTCCTGGGAGATCTGGGGTAGAAGATCCACTACATATTGTGAATCGCAGAACTTCCATTTAGCCTTTATGTTTGTATCCCATATTAAATGGATATGGTAATATTAAATTATAATGAACTTTTCATATGCATTTGTTTACACTCTTTCCCTCATGAGCTCTTCCCACTTTTCAAAAAGTTGGGCAGCTGGCTGGAATTAACGTAAATTTATTAAAAGTCTTGTTGAGTAAAAACACTGCACAAGTGCCACCACCATTTTGCTGGAGGAAAAAAAAAATTATTTGCAGCAAAATGGCACCAGCAGCGGTGCTTGTCCAGTAGCCTCTATCAGTAACAGATAAATGCTGCTGTGCATGCGCTGAAACACCATTTTGCTGAAGTAAAAAAAAATTGGTTGCAGCTACATGGCACCAGAGATTGCACTTGTGCAGTAGCATCTATTGGAAAGAGACAGATGCTACTGTGCAGGTGCCATAAAATAGGGCCAGGTCAGAGAAGGATCAGTGACCTGTCATAAGCCCATACTGATGAATATGTAAGCAAAGCCCACACCCAGGCCCACCCCAAAGCACAAGATTCTCATTAACTGAAAACTGCAAATGCAGATTAAACAACAACCACAACCAAGGTATCATTTTAATCAGTATAACAGTGGAAATCTGACAGTGTCTATAGTTTACTTAGTTGATAGCTGACAGGTTCGCTTTTAGCAACAAGTCATATTTTTAATAGCAGGATCTATATGCAAGAAAATACATAAAAGTTACACCATTCTAAAAACTGCACCCTCAAGGTGCTCAAAACCACATTCAAGATGTTTATTAACCCGTCAGGTGCTTCACATTTTTGGAATGTGGAAAAAAAATGAACATTTCACTTTTTTTCACAAAAAATTTACTTCAGAGAGGATTCAAAAAGATATAAATAAACTGGAGCAGTGGGCAGCAACTAACAGAATGGTTTTTAACAGGGAAAAATGCAAAGTACTACATCTGGGCAGTAAAAATGAAAAAAGCATATACAGAATGGGAGGAATAGGGCTAAGCAACAGCACATGTGAAAAAGACTTGGGTATACTAATAGATCACAGGCTGAATATGAGTCAACAGTGTGATGCAGCAGCAAAAAAGACAAATGCAATTCTAGGATGTATTAACAGAAGCATACAGTCTAGAGCACGTGAAGTCATTATTGCCCTCTACGCCTCTTTGGTCAGACCTCATCTGGAATACTGTGTCCAGTTTTGGGCACCACATTTTAAAAAAGACATCAACAAACTGGAGCAAGTTCAGAAAAGAGCGACCAGAATGGTGACCAGTCTGCAAACCCTGTCTTATGAGGAAAGGTTGCATGATTTGGGAATGTTTAGCTTGCAAAAGAGAAGATTGAGAGGAGACTTAATAGCTGTCTACAAATATCTCAAGGGCTGTCACATTGTAGAAGGATCATCTTTATTCTCATTTGCACAAGGAAAGACTAGAAGCAATGGGATGAAACTGAATGGGAGGAGACACAGATTAGATATTAGAAAAACTTTTTGACAGAGTGATCAATGAGTGGAACAGGCTGCCACGAGAAGTGGTGAGTTCTCCTTCAATGGAAGTCTTCAAACAGAGGCTGGACAGACATCTGTCTGGGATGATTTGGCGAATCCTGCTTTGAGCAGGGGGTTGGACCAGATGGCCCAGGAGGTCCCTTCCAACTCTACAATTCTATGATTCTATGATTCAGATCCAAATTCTTTTAACAAGGGTAATTGTAAAAAATGGACCCCAGAATTTGTTGTGCAATTATAGTGATCCAGTCAAGACTGCGTCCGTCCCTTTAAGTAATCCTGGATTGTGAGTAGCTTTGTACACCACAGCTCACTCTCTAACAGCCCTTCTACATTATCACCTGCATTTGTGAGCTGTAATTCTCCATTTATAGTCACCTCCATTTTAGATGCAATGCATTTCTCATTTGCTATGTTCTGGCGCCATTTAAAGGTGAAAGTGTACAAGGACTCATAATTATTGCTTTGTAAGGATCTGAGATGTGAATTTGGTGTCCTATTGGCCAGCTCCTAGTCACATGGTCAATAGGAGGAGCTGTTTTCCAGGCAAGTCTAGAATGTTCTTTAGTCTGAGGGATGTCTTCAGGGAGAGCAGAACACAAGTGGAGGTTGTTTTCACTACAAGATCTCCTGCAGGCCTAAGAGCCTGGGTTCCCTCTGTAACCTGTACAGACATCATTCTAAAGTCTTTCTGACTGGATTCACCACAGTTTTTACATTCACCTATAAGTACTTGCGCAGGTGCCGTGACACACTATGGCGTTAACCTCGAGTACAGTTCTGTAACCTCTAATTGCTGTGTTTCTTTCCTTCTGTAAACTACCAAAAGATACTGTCCAGTGCTCTTAAAGCTCCAGACTCCAATCACATCTCAGTATCTAAGTGTGAACTGTAATTGCCATGGACTACCCATGAGAGACTGTTCCTTATTTGTTCCAAGTTATAATTCCCGATCCTGCTGAAGTAGAAGCAACTGTTATCCCCGAGACCGATGTGTGTCATAATTCCTTCAGCTGTGGGCACCATGTGGGGATGGATAGCATGCCGATCCCATATGAAAAAGAAAACTACTGCTTGGGCGCACAACAGGGCTCAGACGGGAAGGAGCGTCATTTGACTTTTTGAATGTAAAATTTCCTGGAATCATTAGCGGACATCATATCCTGTGTGTAGAGCCCCTGATAGAAATCCCCCATAAGTGACCCCATTTTGGAAACTAGACCCTTCAAGGAATGTATTTAGATGTGTGGTGAGCACCTTGAACCCCCAAGTGCTTCACAGAAGTTTATAACGTCGAGCTATGAAAATAAAAAAAATCACATTTTCCCCACAAAAATTTTATTTTGGCCCCAAATTTTGCATTTTCATAAGAGTAACAGCATAAATTGCACCATACAATTTGTTGTGCAATTTCTCCTAACTATGTTGATACCCCATATAAGGGTGAATATTACTTTTGAGGTACAGTGTAAAGCTCAGAAGGGAAGAGGTGCCACATTGGAGTTCAGATTTTGCTAGAATGGTTTGAAGGTGCCATGTCATATTGGCAGAGCCCCTGAAGTGCCAGAACAACAGAAACCCCCCATATGTAAACCAATTTTACAAAGTACACTCCCAATGACTTCATCTGGGGGTGCAGTAATCATATTGACACCACATGTGCCTCACAGAACTTTAAGCCATTGAGCGGTGAAGAAAAAATAAAATATATTTTTGCCACTAAAATGTTGTTTTACTAACAAGTTTTTAATTTTTCTAAGGGCTAATAGGTTTTTTTTTTTTACAACAAACTGAGGTCCATTTTTTTCCTGAGTGCACCAATATCCTACATGTATTTGGGAAATATTTTTCAGGTGCAGTGCAAAGCTCAGAAGGCAAAGAGCAACATAGTATAGTGCAGATTTTACTGTTATGGTTTGTGGGTGCCATGACCAAATGGGAGAGCCCATGAGGTGCCAAAACAGCAGAACTTACCATAAATGACCCCATTTTACAAACTACACCTTTCAATTAATTCATCTAGGGGTACAGTGATCATATTGACACCACTGGGTTATCACAGAATTTTATACCATTGTGCAGTGAAGAAAAAATAACTACATTTTTACCACCAAAATTTTGTTTTAGACCCAGATATTACATTTTCACACAAGAAGGGGGTAAAAATGGCACCATAATTTGTCCCACAGTTTCTACTGAATGTGGCAATACCCCATATGTGACTGCACAGTACTAATTAGCCATAAGGAGAGACTCGGGAGGAACGGAGCGCTATTTGCCTCTAGGAGCACAGATGTTCCTAGAACAGTTTGCAGACTCCATATCTAGAGCCCCTATTTGCAAGAAGAGCAGAATTCCCCCTCAAGTGATCCCATTTTGGAAATTATACCCCTTTGAAAATGTATCTACAGGTGTAGTGATGATTTTGACTCCATGAGTATTTTCCGAAATAAACAGCAATGAATGTTGCAGTGAAAATTACAAACTGCCTTTGTAGTAACCAGTATGCTGTAGTGACAAGTACGTTGCAGTCACCAGTACATTATACCTAGCACATGCTTCTCGAGACATACACCCATAAGTTAAACAAGCTCTCATTGCTTCAGAAATGCCAAACATGGATGCTATATGTAGTCTAGGTACATTGTGGTGCTCAAAAGGGAGGGGGGACATTCAAATTTGGGAGCGCAAATTTCTTTTGGAGGGTGAGGAGCCATTTCGCTTTTCCAGAGCCTTTGTACTCCCAGTTACATGGAAGCCCCTTACATTTCTGTTAAGAGATGACAGACCAGAGTAGGGACTTGTTTTTTTTGTGGATCGATTTGAAGCTTTTATTGAGAACATTTTACAAAATGTTTGGGATCACATTTATCTGGCACTCTACGCTGAGCACTTAATTTGGGGTTTCCATCTAAATCTCTGAGTGACATTATTCAGATGAAGCCCCCGAGGGATCCATTCACTATAATGAGGCAGCAGAGTTACTTTGGACACCAACTGGCCTCTGTTCAGAGGTGACCTTCTTTTTACAAGTGCACAAAACTGTGACCGACTGCACTTTTATAGAATCCTAAAAAGACAGACACCGCTGGATCACAGGTCCTATGGCATCCATCTGCCTCATTATAAGGAATCTTCCATCGAGGGTTCCACCTGAATCATGTATTTCAGAGATTTACACAGAAACCCCGCCAGTGTTCAGCAAAGAGCGAAGGATAATTGTGAGCCGAACCTCAGGTGAAGAATTGGTTTTATTTATTTTTTTACGCCGTTCTTCGTGCAGTATAAGTAATTAGGCGACTTTATTCTTTGGTTTGCTGTGATTACAGCAATACCAGATTGATATCAGGTTTTTATGTTTGGATGCTGTTACACACTAAAAGATGCTATTTATTGCAATTAATAGTTTTTGCATTACAATATTTTGAGAGCTATAATTTTTTTCTTTTTTTTACCACACTGTCATATGTGGGCTTGTTTTTTGCGGGACGAGTTGACATTCTTATTGATACCATTTTCAGACATATTACACTTTTTATCTCTTTCTATTCTGATTTTTGGGAGGCAGAATGAACAAAAACCAGCAATTCAGGAATTTTTTTTTGTAGTGTGTGGTTAAATTGATAAGGCAGTTTTATTCTTCAGATCAGTACGATTACAGTGATACCACAGTATCACTGTATTGAGTTTAATCGCAGCATTTACGGGGGTTAAAGTGCTGTGAGCAGTGCGGGACTGCTCCTGGCAATTAGTGCCGGTTGTCAGCTGTCAGAATCAGCTGACACCCAGCGGCAACTGCACTTGCTCAGGGTGTGTGTGTGCAGTGCAAGATCCCTGAGACATATCCATGTGGCATAGGTCAATGAAACCCAGCTCACAAAGACGTATGGATATGTCTCGAGTGGGAAACGGGTTAAGAAAAATATTAACTTTACTATGAGTTGGATTACTTGCAGCATATCTGCAATTGTCATTTTTCTCATACACTTCTGCAAAATAATTGTTTTTATAGAAAATTTTTCTTTTGCTGTGAACAATTTTTTCTATCCTTGTCAAAATGTATTTATTCATAGTCACACATCATTGCTTTTTTAATGCTTTAGTATACAAGGTAATAATAAAAACGACACATAAAAAAACATATGGTTTGCTATAGTCTATTTATTGTCACTAAATCATATTGTCACATAGCAGTGTCACATGACAATGTTGTATAGCAGTCACTCCTCTCACCGGTAAGAGTATCTGCTGTATATGATTGCTAATACCTAATGCTTCTACTCAGGTCACTGCTTTTCTAGGTTTACAGAATTGTAATTTGGACTTCTGAGATGCATGCATAAGGTGCTCAGGCCTAGCAGTCTACCTGATACAACCCAACAAAGTGATAGTACTGTAGTTGACTTACCGCAATACAAGGGATAGACATACTTTTCAATTTATTTTGGGTTGTCTTCTTGATATACGGTACCTTATATTTGGCTTGACAAGTATCACATTTAATTTATCCAAAATAATTACTATATTAAAATGGAAAAAGATAATGGCACTAACTTCAATATCGTGTGATATTTCTAAAGTCATTTTCCCATTATTACTTAATTGGTCCTTAAAAACAGAGTTATGGGGCATAAAACATTTGTAAAAGGCAGCAATCTTCATGCGCAGTGTTACAAGGTTTTCTGAAATAAATTGCTTGCATTTGATGTCCTATTCATGGTGCATTCTTTGGAAGAAATCAAATTGGTCTAAGTCTGCACAGACTCAATGATATGTGAAACTGCTAGATTTCATTTCAGTTGTAAGTAATCACATACTTATTCCTGTAAATAATAATACTGCACATAATTTAGGGATGCAGTTAAGCCAAATGTCATCTTATTCAAATAAGCGCTACTCAAGGAAATAAAAAGCACAGAAGTAAAAAAGTACTTGGCCTTTAGAATCTCTTAATCGGCTGTACAGACTTCCAGTTTTTCAACCTCATTGATATAGATGTATTACAGAAATTGAAGGGTAATGTTTCTTTATAACAAATGTTGAAATATTAGCGGATAATGTCTTTAATAGTGTGCACTATCTGGCGTAGTCTGTAGAGGACACTGTTGCATTCATTTATGACAAGAAGGGTACAGTATTGGAGCAAGAAGATAGAGCTGCTAGTAATGATGGCCATTTCACAGCAAGGAAAGGAATGGTAGCAAGCTACATGGCATTTCCCATGACGAGTGGGTGTCTGAAGGGGACAAAGGTAGATATTCAAAATATCACATTAATTAGAATATAGATGTATTGTAACAAATAAGCTTTAATTTACTTATCAAGACAAGCACTATCCATATACCTTATATGGACATATGGATGGAAAGACGCCTCTGCTTTCTCAATAAAACAAGCAGAGAACCATTAAGTAAGAGAAGCTCCACATGTTCCTGACATAGTATACTTGCAACCTGCCATGTGCTCGAACAGATGTTTTTGGCCACATATGTGGTAGTCGCGTTCGAGACAACTTACACAACAAATTATGGGGTCAATTTTCTCCTATTATCCATTGTGAAAATTACAAATTTGAGACTAAAACAACGTTTTCATGAAAAAAACGAAAATTTTCAATATGACGACCTAATATTATCAAATTCTGTGTAGTACCTGTGAGTTCAAAAAGCTCACTATACCCCTTAGTAAAATCCTTGAGGGGTGTAGTTTTCAAAATTCGGTCATTTGTGGGGGAGTTTTCACTGCTTAGGCACATCAGGGGCTCTCCAAACTTGACATGACGCCCACAGACCAATACATCTAAGTCTGCGTTCCAAAATGTCACTCCTTCTTTTCCAATCCCTGTCGTGCACCCAAACAGTGGTTTTCCTCCACACTTTGGAAATCAACGTACACAGGAGAAATTGCACAACACATTTTTGGGTCCACTTTCTTCTATTACCCTTGTGAAAAAAAAAGTTGGGGCTAAAATCACATTTTTGAGGGTAAAATGTGAATTTGTATTTTCACAGCTCTACATTATAAACTTCTGTGAAGGACCTGGGAGTTTAAGGTGCTCATGACACATCTAGATAAGTTCCCTGAGGGGTCTAGTTTCCACTTGTTGGGGGGGTTTCCACTGTTTAGGCACATCAGGGGCTCTCCAAACATGACATGACGTCCGCTCTCGATTCCATTTGTTCTTGCATTCAAAAAGTCAAACTATGCTTGTTATCCTTGTGAAAATAATTTGGAGCTATAGTTACATTTTTGTGAAAAAAAAGTTAAATGTTCATTTTTTCCTTCCATATTGCTTTAGTTCCTGTAAAGCACCGGAAGGGTTAAAAAAAACTTCTTGAGTGTGGTGCTGAGTACTTTGAGGGGTTCAGTTTTTAGAATGGTGTCACCCCCAAAGTCACTTCAAATGTGAGGTAGTCCTTAAAAAGATGGTATTCTAATATTTGTTGGAAAAATAAGAAGTTGCTGGTCAATTTTTAACCCTTCTAACTTCCTAACAAAAAAAGAAAAATAGGTTTCAAAAATTGTGCTAATGTAAAGTTGACATGTGGGAACTGTTATTTATTAAATATTTTGTGCGACATAACTCTGATTTAAGGGCATAAGAATTCAAAGTTTGAAAATTGCAAGATATTCCAAGTTTTCAACAAATTATCATTTTTTTTCACAAATAAGCGCGTCATATCGAACACTTGTTACCACTATCATGAAGCACAATATGTCACAAAAAAACATTCTTAGAATAAGTGGGATCCGTTGAAGTGTTCAACTAACTGAAAAAACCCTATTAAAATATAACTTTTATTAAGTACAAAAATAACAATATAAAATTGCACAGATGTCCCCCATTATAAAGCCTAGTAAAAAACGGGCTATTGTATTGCTGGAAAGAGAGAAGGTATAACACTTAAACCAAATCTAACCAGCTAAATCTGCCAATCCAATCATATGGTCAGAAACACCTGAATTCAAGCAGTTAAAAACTGCAAAATACTATTATAGCCCAAAAATATAAATATAAATTTGTAGCAAATTATGCCCTTTCCCAAAACCACTATGTTATGTATATGAAGTATATATAAATTGCCACAGCAAGTACCCAGATTAAAAAAAAAAACAAAATAAAAAAAACTGCCCATTAAACACAATAATAGATCAATAGTAGGTAAACAGGAAAGGCTTATCTGATATCAAATTGTCAGAAATCATAAAAGCAATCAAAGACACCACTGAATATGCCAGATTTTCAAGTCTCAGTGTAAATTAGCAGGGGTACTACAGCCACTCCAGATATCAGATCTACAGTATATCATACCCCTAGTTTGAATCACCAGATACTGACAACAATAAGCCCATTCATGCATAAAAACAGTACTTATCTGTGAATATATACTCCTTCATAATGATAGCCATAAGGTCCATGATAACATCATTCCTCAGATATAGTCCACACACTCTCAACGCGTTTCCCCTTACTGCGGGTTCATCAGGAGAGATGCATATTGGTCAGAGCGGTCTGGCAGTGGAGACTAATCCATTTGATGAGGCTGCGACCCGTTGAAGTGTTCCCAAGTTATTACCACATAAAGTGACCCTTGTCAGATTTCAAAAATTTGTCCTTGTCATTAAGGTTAAATTTGGCTCGGTCGATAAGGGGTTAAAGACATGTCCAGAAACATTATTTACCTATGAATAGGATTAATTTGCAGTCAAATAGTATTTATATCCAGTGTTGCCACCTTAGTAGAGTAGAGGATAAAGGGAAAAACTAATTTTATTTTTTTCCCTGTAACCACTTACTCTCACTTAGCAGCCACTTACTCTCAATGATTACAGCTACTGCTCATTGCACATTGTGTGCAGAATATGTGTGCACAGTAAGCCAGCTACACAAGATTAAAGGCCCCTTCACACATAGCGATGCACCAGCGATAACGATAACGATCCGACCTGGCAAAGATCGCTGGTGCGTCGTTACATGATCGCTAGATAGCTTTCAAACAGTCCAATCTCATCAACGACGCAAGACAGATCAGCGATCTGCATAATGACCTTGTTGGTCGTTGAGTACCTTTCACACAACTTAATTGTAACTGATTCAGACCTGTATCGCTGAGCTCTGCGTCGCTAACGACGTCGCTCGTCGTTTTTAAGCTTCAAACACAGCGATGAGTGCTGGCCAGCGGGACGCCAATGATGGGAAAAATGGACCTGCTCATTCTAGCTCGATCAGCGATAGCCAGCGGGGGGTCCGGTCGCCGCTACATTTCACACTTAGCGAGATCGCTAGCGATATCTCTGTTGCGTCACAATATCAGTGACGCTCGAGCGATATCGCTAACGATCTCGCTATGTGTGAAACCCCCTTTAGACACTATTTACCTGCATTGCCATACAGATCATCAATTTCACACAATTATTGCAATACTAGCGTGCTCTGCATCTATGTCCCACCTGGGTAAGCACTATAGATAGCACTTTCCATAAGCACTCGGCAAGTTGTCTTATTCTGTTTATACTTCCTGACTAGAGTTGAGCGATACCAGCCGATACTTGAAAATATCGGATCGGAATGGATCGGCCGATCTTAAAAAAAAGTATCGGTATCGCCGATTCCGATACCGGGAACCAATGCAAGTCAATGGGGCCAAAATATCGGAATTAAAAAAAACCCTTTCTTTCCTTGTAGGTTAATTCTACATGAAGAAAAACAACTAAGAATAATGTAGAATGTATTGTGGGAGGTGGAGGAGACATTAAAGCCATAGAGGTTTAGCCCAATCAAATGGAATAGCAGGAATTAAACTTTTTTTTTAAAGATGTTAGGAGTTACAAAGATATTGACTATGTTAGCCTCATTTATATTTTGCCAGACATGTATGTCTTCTTCTTCTTTCTTCTTTCTTCTTCTTCTTCTTCTTCTACTTCCTTTTTTTACATTCTTCTTCTTCTTCTTCTACTTCCTTTTTTTACATTCTTCTTCTTCTTCTTCTACTTCCTTTTTTTACATTCTTCTTCTTCTTCTTCTACTTCCTTTTTTTACATTCTTCTTCTTATTCCTTTTTTTACATTCTTCTTCTTCTTCTTCTACTTCCTTTTTTTACATTCTTCTTCTTCTTCTTCTTCTTCTTCTTCTTCTTCTTCTTCTTCTTCTTCCTTTTCTTACATTCTTCATATTCTTCTTATTCAACAATTATTATTCTACATATTCAGCTTCTTCATCTTCTTCCTATTCTTCTTCATCATATTCTTGTTTGTGTCAGGCATTCCTGTAGTTGTTATCTAGAAAAGTTAGAAGTTTACACCTTCCGTTCTGCCTGTCACAAAAGATTTACAACAGGATTTGTCCGCGTTCAGTTTGGCCTGCAGCAGCAGGCCTTTTCCAGGGGCACCACGAGGAGGAACGGACTCACCCCCATACACTGCTTAGTCTTCTTCTGCTTATAAATAAGATAATATCATTTGCTCAGAGTATTAGTCTTATGCTTAATGTTCTTCTGCTTTGTTTTTTTTATGCTTCTTTGTCTTCTCTCTCTTGTTGTTCTGCATCTTGGTGGTTGTCTTCCTGTTCTTTGTCCTCTTGAACCAGCTGACGGTACTGGCACCCGGAGGGGCAGCAGAAGGAACAAGAGCCAATGGCACTACCGAGGACCAGCTGACGGTGCTGGAACCCGGTTACTAAGCAGGAGGTACCTGTGCTACAAAGCACTACCAAGGACCAGCAGACGTTGCCGGAACTCAGATACCGAGATGGAGGCACCTAGGCCAAAGGCTCTGACGAGAACCAGCTGACGGTGCTGGAACCCGGAGGGGTAGCAGAAGCTGCAAGAGCAAATGGAAATAGCGAGGACCAGCTGACAGTGCTGGCACCCGGAGGGGCAGCAGAAGGAATAAGAGCCAATGGCACAACCGAGGACCAGCTGACGGTGCTGGAACCCGGTTACTAAGCAGGAGGTACCTGTGCTACAAAGCACTACCAAGGACCAGCAGACGTTGCCGGAACTCGGATACCGAGATGGAGGCACCTAGGCCAAAGGCTCTGACGAGAACCAGCTGACGGTGCTGGAACCCGGAGGGGTAGCATAAGCTGCAAGAGCAAATGGAAATAGCGAGGACCAGCTGACAGTGCTGGCACCCGGAGGGGCAGCAGAAGGAATAAGAGCCAATGGCACAACCGAGGACCAGCTGACGGTGCTGGAACCCGGTTACTAAGCAGGAGGTACCTGTGCTACAAAGCACTACCAAGGACCAGCAGACGTTGCCGGAACTCGGATACCGAGATGGAGGCACCTAGGCCAAAGGCTCTGATGAGAACCAGCTGACGGTGCTGGAACCCGGAGGGGTATCAGAAGTTACCCCTGAAAAGCAAAGTTGGCATGCCGCAAGCTGGCCGCAGTTACCGAATCACACAGTCCTACAGGGGGTGCTTGTCCTACTGGCACTATGGAACAAACCTTTCTTACCAGAACCCGCAGTCCACATAGGAAGCACCTAAACTGCTGGCACCCTAGCCTCGGCTAACCCAACCGCAACACGACATGGCAACTTGGGGTGGCAAACTGACATTGACACTTCCCGGAAACAGCAGGCAGGGCTGGAACCAAGCTGGGCAGGAGGGAGTACCCGTGCCAAAGTCAGTTATGAGCAGCAACTGGCGATGTTGGAGCCCAGGACAAGCACTTAGCAGGCTGAGGCCTGATGTGCTGTCAATTGGGAGGCAGCAGGACAGATTGCCATCAAAACAGCAGGGGAACAGCTGACGTTACTGAACCCCACAAACACAGGAGCTAGTGTTTTACTCTGTGAAGACGGCACTTCCGAGCAACAACTGGCTGTGTTGAAGCCCAGGGACAAGCACGGAGCAGGCTGAGGCTGCATTGAAGAAATTTTAAGATCGGTTGTAGACTACTAATTTGAACCAAGCTCCACTTAGGCCTGTGGCTTCACTGATTTTCGTATTTCCCCTGTCCTCCAACCCCGCCAGTTACAGCTCCGAAGTGGCGTCTGCACAATCCACACTTGTTCCTGTGTTACAGGTGTTCAGTCCGGTCAGTTAATCCCCTGATGTGTGTCCGGCAATGTCGCCTGCTCTGTCCACATTCCCATAATGGGAATGTGGACAGAGCAGGCGACATTGCCGGACACACATCAGGGGATTAACTGACCGGACTGAACACCTGTAACACAGGAACAAGTGTGGATTGTGCAGACGCCACTTCGGAGCTGTAACTGGCAGGGTTGGAGGACAGGGGAAATACGAGAGACAGTGGAGCTACAGGCCTAATTGGAGCACGGTTAAAAATCAGTAGTGGTACGACTGTGTAGGCAGCAGGACACTTTGCCATCCACACAGCAGGGGATCAGCTGACATTACTGAACCCCACTGAGACACGGGAGCAAGTATCTCTTTCCGTGTGGACGGCACTTCCGAACTACAACTGGCTGTGTTGAAGCCCAGGAAATAGGAGGGTGTAGGCAGAGGCCTACTGTATTTTGAATGAGGTGACAGCAGGAGAGACTGCCATCCACACAGCAGGGGATCAGCTGACGTTACTGAACCCCACTGAGACACGGGAGCAAGTATCTCTTTCCGTGTGGACGGCACTTCCGAACTACAACTGGCTGTGTTGAAGCCCAGGAAATAGGAGGGTGTAGGCAGAGGCCTACTGTATTTTGAATGAGGTGACAGCAGGAGAGACTGCCATCCACACAGCAGGGGATCAGCTGACATTACTGAACCCCACTGAGACACGGGAGCAAGTATCTCTTTCCGTGTGGACGGCACTTCCGAACTACAACTGGCTGTGTTGAAGCCCAGGAAATAGGAGGGTGTAGGCAGAGGCCTACTGTATTTTGAATGAGGTGACAGCAGGAGAGACTGCCATCCACACAGCAGGGGATCAGCTGACGTTACTGAACCCCACTGAGACACGGGAGCAAGTATCTCTTTCCGTGTGGACGGCACTTCCGAACTACAACTGGCTGTGTTGAAGCCCAGGAAATAGGAGGGTGTAGGCAGAGGCCTACTGTATTTTGAATGAGGTGACAGCAGGAGAGACTGCCATCCACACAGCAGGGGATCAGCTGACATTACTGAACCCCACTGAGACACGGGAGCAAGTATCTCTTTCCGTGTGGACGGCACTTCCGAACTACAACTGGCTGTGTTGAAGCCCAGGAAATAGGAGGGTGTAGGCAGAGGCCTACTGTATTTTGAATGAGTTTACAGCAGGAGAGACTGCCATCCACACAGCAGGGGATCAGCTGACGTTACTGAACCCCACTGAGACACGGGAGCAAGTATCTCTTTCCGTGTGGACGGCACTTCCGAACTACAACTGGCTGTGTTGAAGCCCAGGAAATAGGAGGGTGTAGGCAGAGGCCTACTGTATTTTGAATGAGTTTACAGCAGGAGAGACTGCCATCCACACAGCAGGGGATCAGCTGACGTTACTGAACCCCACTGAGACACGGGAGCAAGTATCTCTTTCCGTGTGGACGGCACTTCCGAACTACAACTGGCTGTGTTGAAGCCCAGGAAATAGGAGGGTGTAGGCAGAGGCCTACTGTATTTTGAATGAGGTGACAGCAGGAGAGACTGCCATCCACACAGCAGGGGATCAGCTGACATTACTGAACCCCACTGAGACACGGGAGCAAGTATCTCTGTCCGTGTGGACGGCACTTCCGAACTACAACTGGCTGTGTTGAAGCCCAGGAAATAGGAGGGTGTAGGCAGAGGCCTACTGTATTTTGAATGAGGTGACAGCAGGAGAGACTGCCATCCACACAGCAGGGGATCAGCTGACGTTACTGAACCCCACTGAGACACGGGAGCAAGTATCTCTTTCCGTGTGGACGGCACTTCCGAACTACAACTGGCTGTGTTGAAGCCCAGGAAATAGGAGGGTGTAGGCAGAGGCCTACTGTATTTTGAATGAGGTGACAGCAGGAGAGACTGCCATCCACACAGCAGGGGATCAGCTGACATTACTGAACCCCACTGAGACACGGGAGCAAGTATCTCTTTCCGTGTGGACGGCACTTCCGAACTACAACTGGCTGTGTTGAAGCCCAGGAAATAGGAGGGTGTAGGCAGAGGCCTACTGTATTTTGAATGAGTTTACAGCAGGAGAGACTGCCATCCACACAGCAGGGGATCAGCTGACGTTACTGAACCCCACTGAGACACGGGAGCAAGTATCTCTTTCCGTGTGGACGGCACTTCCGAACTACAACTGGCTGTGTTGAAGCCCAGGAAATAGGAGGGTGTAGGCAGAGGCCTACTGTATTTTGAATGAGTTTACAGCAGGAGAGACTGCCATCCACACAGCAGGGGATCAGCTGACGTTACTGAACCCCACTGAGACACGGGAGCAAGTATCTCTTTCCGTGTGGACGGCACTTCCGAACTACAACTGGCTGTGTTGAAGCCCAGGAAATAGGAGGGTGTAGGCAGAGGCCTACTGTCTTTGTAATGCGGAGACAGCAGGAGAGACTGCCATCTCCACAGCAGGGGATCAGCTGGCAATGATGAACCCCACTAACACTTGAACGAATGTGTTTGGCTCTGTGGAGACGACACTTCTGAACACCAACTGACGCTGTTGGAGCCCAGGATTAGGCGAGGAGCAGGCTGTGGCCTACTGGATTTTGGCAGGTGAAGGCAGCAGGAGACTTGCCATCTCCACAGCAGGGGAACAGCTGGCAGTGCTGAACCCCACTAACACTCTAACGAAGGTGTTTGGCTCTGTGGAGACGACACTTCTGAACACCAACTGACGCTGTTGGAGCCCAGGATTAGGCGAGGAGCAGGCTGGGGCCTACTGGATTTTGGCAGGTGAAGGCAGCAGGAGACTTGCCATCTCCACAGCAGGGGAACAGCTGGCAGTGCTGAACCCCACTAACACTCTAACGAAGGTGTTTGGCTCTGTGGAGACGACACTTCTGAACACCAACTGACGCTGTTGGAGCCCAGGATTAGGCGAGGAGCAGGCTGGGGCCTACTGGATTTTGGCAGGTGAAGGCAGCAGGAGACTTGCCATCTCCACAGCAGGGGAACAGCTGGCAGTGCTGAACCCCACTAACACTCTAACGAAGGTGTTTGGCTCTGTGGAGACGACACTTCTGAACACCAACTGACGCTGTTGGAGCCCAGGATTAGGCGAGGAGCAGGCTGTGGCCTACTGGATTTTGGCAGGTGAAGGCAGCAGGAGACTTGCCATCTCCACAGCAGGGGAACAGCTGGCAGTGCTGAACCCCACTAACACTCTAACGAAGGTGTTTGGCTCTGTGGAGACGACACTTCTGAACACCAACTGACGCTGTTGGAGCCCAGGATTAGGCGAGGAGCAGGCTGTGGCCTACTGGATTTTGGCAGGTGAAGGCAGCAGGAGACTTGCCATCTCCACAGCAGGGGAACAGCTGGCAGTGCTGAACCCCACTAACACTCTAACGAAGGTGTTTGGCTCTGTGGAGACGACACTTCTGAACACCAACTGACGCTGTTGGAGCCCAGGATTAGGCGAGGAGCAGGCTGGGGCCTACTGGATTTTGGCAGGTGAAGGCAGCAGGAGACTTGCCATCTCCACAGCAGGGGAACAGCTGGCAGTGCTGAACCCCACTAACACTCTAACGAAGGTGTTTGGCTCTGTGGAGACGACACTTCTGAACACCAACTGACGCTGTTGGAGCCCAGGATTAGGCGAGGAGCAGGCTGGGGCCTACTGGATTTTGGCAGGTGAAGGCAGCAGGAGACTTGCCATCTCCACAGCAGGGGAACAGCTGGCAGTGCTGAACCCCACTAACACTCTAACGAAGGTGTTTGGCTCTGTGGAGACGACACTTCTGAACACCAAATGACGCTGTTGGAGCCCAGGATTAGGCGAGGAGCAGGCTGTGGCCTACTGGATTTTGGCAGGTGAAGGCAGGAGACTTGCCATCTCCACAGCAGGGGAACAGCTGGCAGTGCTGAACCCCACTAACACTCTAACGAATGTGTTTGGCTCTGTGGAGACGACACTTCTGAACACCAACTGAAGCTGTTGGAGCCCAGGATTACGCATGCCGCATGCAGAGGCCAATGGGCAGCGGTTTTTATGGAGGTTGTGGACTACTACTGATTCTAACCATGCTCCACTTAGGCCTCTGGCTCCACTGTCTCTACTATTTACCCTGGCCTCCAACCCCGCCAGCTACATCTCTGAAGTGGCGTCAGCACAATCTACACTTGTTCCTGTGTTACTGGTGCTCAGTCCCGTCAGTTGATCCCCTGATGTTTGTCCGGCAAGTTCGCCAGCTCTGTCCTCATTCCCACTACTGGTTATGGGAATGTGGACAGAGCAGGAGACCTTGCCGGACACACATCAGGGGATAAACTGATGGGACTGAGCCACAGGAACACAGGAACAAGTGTAGATTGTGCTGACGCCACTTCAGAGATGTAGATGGCAGGGTTGGAGGTCAGGGGAAATAGTAGAGACAGTGGAGCCAGAGACCTAAGTTGGGCACGGTTAAAAATCAGTAGTGGTTTGAATGTTGATGGAGCTGGTGACTTTGCCGTCCACACAGCAGGGGATCAGCTGGCATTACTGAACCCCACTAACACAGGAGCTAGTGTGTTTCTCTGTGCAGACGACACATCTGAGCGACAACTGGCTGTGTTGAAGCAAAGGGATTATAGTTCAGGTGGTAGAAAAATGAACACACCAGCAGACCTGGATACAGTTGCCAACCATTAATTTAGTCTGTAAGAGGAATGGCAAAGTCTTTGGAGATCCAGGCCTTGTTCATTTTCAGAAAAGTCAGCCGGTCAACATTATCGGAAGATAGTCGCGTGCGACGGTCTGTTAGTACACCACCTGCGGCACTAAAGACACGTTCCGATAATACACTGGCAGCAGGGCAAGCCAGCACCTCCAATGCATACTGGCTAAGCTCTGGCCATGTATCCAGCTTAGAGACCCAAAACTTGAAGGGGGAAGAGCCATCTGGGAGTACAGCGACAGGGCAAGACATGTAGTCTGACACCATCTGACGGAAGCGTTGCCTCCTGCTGACTCGAGGCGTCGCTGATGGTGTAGACAATTGTGGTGGACACACAAAACTTTGCCACATTTGGGCCATAGTGGTCTTGCCTTGTGCTGCGGCGCTGCCTCTGCTCCCTCTTTGTGCAGAGTTTCCTCCACTGCCTCGACGCACAGAGCTGCTTTGTAAAGCACTAGCAACAATGCTGTCGGGTGGAATGGAAAACATTATGGACTGCACCAGTGACTCTTCGTACTCCCGCATTTTACGCTCCCGGTTCAACGTTGGTATGAGCCTTTGTACGCTGTCCCGGTAGCGAGGATCTAGGAGGGTGTACACCCAATAATCAGCCGAGACGAGAATGTGGGCGATGCGGCGGTCGTTTCTCAGGCACTGCAGCATGAAATCAACCATGTGCTGCAGACTCCCAACTGCCAAAGAACCGCTGTCCCCTGTTTGAGGCGTGACCTCGGCCTGCTCTGCATCACCCCACCCTCGCTGTACATACTGAGTAGAGGTTTGTGTACCTCCCTCCTCTGGAGAGATGTCTTCCTCCTCCATCGACTCCTCCTCATCCTCCTCACAAAGTGTCCCCTGCCTAGGCCTTTGTGAGGAAACACGTAGCGCAGACTGTCCAGAAGCAGATGGCATTTGGGACTCCTCATCCTCCACCTCTTCTGAAACCTCATCCCTTAGTGCTTGCAGTGTTTGTTGAAGCAGGCAGATAAGGGGGACAGTCATGCTGACTAGTGCATCATCTGCACTCGCCATCCGCGTGGATTCATCGAAGGCACGCAAAACGAGGCAGATGTCCTTCATAGAGGCCCACTCAATGGTGCTGAAGTGTGAACGGCGCACAGTGCGACTTGTTTGCGCCTGATGCAGCTGGTACTCCATGACTGCTGCCTGCTGCTCACACAACCGCTCCAACATATGTAACGTTGAATTCCACCGGGTGGGTAGGTCACATATGATGCGATGTTCCGGAAGGCCAAATCGTCGCTGCAGAGCAGCGAGGCGCGATCTTGCCGTGCTGGAACGTCGCATGTGAGCGCACTCTATGCGGACCTTGTGCAACAGTGCAGCAAGATCCGGATAGTCCCTCAGAAAGCTCTGCACGACCAAGTTAAGAACATGTGCCAGACATGGGATGTGTGTGAGGTTGCCTAGGCCAAGAGCTGCCACCAGATTTCGGCCATTGTCACACACTACCAAGCCCGGCTGGAGATTCGCTGGCCCAAACCACACATCGCTCTCCAGCTTGATAGCATTCCAGAGCTCCTGCGCTGTGTGGCTTCGATTCCCCAAAGAAATTAATTTGAGTACAGCCTGTTGACGTTTGGCCACGGCTGTGCTCATATCGGTCGTAACAGGCTCCTGCTCTGCTGTTTCTGAGGAACTTGAGTAGGAGGAGGAGTCTATGTGTACAGACTGGAGTCCTGCAATCCGTGGCGTTGGAAGAACACGTACAGCGCCACTCTCCAGATCCGTACCCGGCTCCACAACATTGACCCAGTGGGCAGTGAGGGAAAGGTATCGTCCCTGTCCATGGTTACTGGTCCATGCATCGGTGGTCAGGTGGACCTTGCTACTAACGGCGTTTAGTAGCGCATGTTTTATTTTGCCCTCAACATGTTTCTGCAGGGCAGGGACGGCTCGCCTGCTGAAATAAAAGCGGCTGGGCACGTTGTATTGGGGGACTGCCAATGCCATTAAGTCCCGGAAGGTGTCAGTGTCCACCAGCCTGAATGACAGCATTTCAACTGCCAGAAGTTTGGCAATGCCAGCATTCAGAGACTGTGCTCGGGGATGGTTTGCCGAGTAAGGGCGCCTTTTATCCCATGCCTGTGCTACCGATGGCTGTGATGGATGGGAACGTGCTGCTATGGGTGTAATCTGACAGGGTCTCCGGACAACAGTGGCAGAGGTTCTTCCTTGGCGATCCTGTGAGGAAGCCGAACCAGCAGTGTGTGAGCTGGAGGAAGAGGGCCCAACACGAACTGAAGAGGTGGTAGGTGGTGCTGTACGTTGGCCTACGTCTTCAGGGTGTCTCTGCAACTCCAACTCATGCTTGGTGCGCACATGTTTCCACATATTTGTGGTATTGAGGTTGCTGACATTTCTCCCTCTTTTGACTCTCTGATGACACAGCTTGCATTTGACAAAGCAAATGTCATCTGCAACTGTGTCAAAAAAGGACCACGCACTGCAACTCTTGTGAGCGCCCGGTTTGCCTTTGGAAGGAGGAATGCTCCTAACGGGTGCCGAAGTGGAGGGTACAGGCAACCAAGTCTTCCCCCTCCCTCTGCTTCCTGTTTTGGCCGGTAGGGGAATCTCTTCCTCCGAGCTGCTCCCACCACCTTCCTGTTGCTCACGCCATGATGGGTCAAGGACCTCATCATCTTCCCTCCCCTCTTCAAACAGCTGCTTCTCCGGGGTTGTCTCGCCAGCACCGTACGCACCAGAAAGTGGCAACTGAGTCTCGTCATCATCTGATGCGTACTGAGGTGTGCTGACCATAGGCACTGGCCCACTCGCCTCTTCAGATTCAGAGGGACAAAGAAGTTGCGCATCACTGCATACTCCCTCTTCTTCACATTCAGGAATGCTGCTTGGCTGGCCCCCTCTTTCCAAGCCAACAGATTCCGAGAACAGAAGTAGAGACTGTGATGGCTCCTGTCCATGTCTCTCTGACTGCCTGGGCACTTTGGCAGGTGGTGAAGAGACAGATGGTTGCTCTTCGGTGCTCTGACCCTGAGAGGATGCGGAAGTAATTGAAGTCGATGCGTTAGCTGCCATCCATCCGACAACGGCTTCAATTTGTTCCTCCCGCAGCAGTGGGGTACGTTGAGGTCCTACAAAGCTGCGCATAAAGGACTGTTGCCTGCTAAAACTGGGGGATGCTGATCCACTGGTGCCCGCAGCAGGCCCAGAATCCCCACGTCCTCTACCTGTAGAATCCCCACGTCCTCTCCCTGCAGAATCCCCACGTCCTCTCCCTGCTGAAACTCCACGCCCACGCCCACGCCCACGCGCCTTACTCCCTGCCTTCTTCATCTTGCAAGACTGCTTAAGATAGGCAAAAAAGTACAAAGGGGGGCCTTAGTGTGCTAATTCCTGAACAGCTGGTTACAGGTACAAGAAACACTAATTTTATGAAGTGTGTGTGTGTGTGGACTAGACTTTAATAGGAGCTGATGTGGCCTACACAAGTTCAAAATGTAGTGTTTGGTGAACTTTTTTTGTGGTTTCTTTGTTGGAAACAAACTCAAAGTATGTGAACAAAGAATTGAAACTGATAGTATCACCAACTTTTTGGAGCTATTACAATGCAGGCAGGTAACCTACAATGCAAAAGATGAGGCTCCAAAAAAATTGGGTAATACTAATCTGGCTGCGCCGGCAGGGCACAAGCCAGAAAAAAAGGCTCCTCTATCTACTCCTATATAGTGTTTGCAACCAACCAATGTTGATGGATACGGATGGATGCACACTAATAGGAGAAGAAAAAATGAGCTGCACTCAAAGACAAATATGTGTGAGGCAGTGACGCACGTTGAGCGTCCTACAACCAGACGTAGCTGCAGGACACTCTACTCAGCGTGAGCTGCACTCACACACAGTCAGAGGCCTCTCAGACAGCCGTAGACAGTGCAGCTAAGTGGGCACTTGCACTGACAGGCTGCAGAAAGGCTCCGCTGTGTACTCCTTTATAGTGTTTGCAACCACCGTAGATGGAGACGGATGGATGCACACTAATAGAAGAAAAAATGAGCTGCACTCAAATAAAAATATGTGTGAGGCACTGACGCACGCTGAGCGTCCTACAGCCAGACGTAGCTGCAGGACACACTACTCAGCGTGAGCTGCACTCACACACAGTCAGAGACCTCTCAGACAGCCGTGAACAGTGCAGCAAAGTGGACACTAGCACTGAAAGGCTGCAGAAAGGCTCCGCTGTCTACTACTAGTGTTTGCAACCAACGTATATGGATACGGATGGAAGCACACTAGATTGAAATTATGTAAAAAATGCAGCTCAAAAAATAAAAGATGTATGAGGCAGCAGTGATCACACTGGGTGGCCTACAGCCTGACGTGGCTGCAGGACCCACTCCACAGCGTGAGCTGCACTCACACAGCCCTTGCAGACAGCTGTGAACACTGCTGCTAGGGCAAAGAAGGCTACAGTGGTGGTTTATGTAGCCTGGGTAAAGCACTAGATGTTTGGTGGAATCGCTATTTCTAACTGTCCCTCACAGTCTTTTACAGCAGCCTGTCCCTAACTGAATTCACAGCAGAGTGACCAGAAATGGCGGCTGCGGTGGCTTTTATAGTGCATCATGACATCATTTCGGCAGCCAATCACAGCCATGCCAATAGTTAACATGCCTACATGCCTAACAGGATGTGCCCACACTTCGGAGGATTCCCATTGGCTTAATCAAAGCAAGCAGGCTCATAGCATGATGGGAACTTCCTATTCCGATTCCGATTCCGGAATCCGATATGACAAAAGTATCGGAACTAAGTATCGGAATTCCGATACCGCTAATATCGGCCGATACCCGATACTTGCGGTATCGGAATGCTCAACACTATTCCTGACTGCTAAATAGACTCGTGTTTCCAATTGAGAAATGCTATAGTGGATGCTCCTTTTCATTATTTTTTTCAGACTTCTGATATTATTTCCTAGTATTTGGAACTATACTCATTGCGACTCCTAGTTGGAACAACCTCTGGTATATATAGTATATTATACAGCTATTCATCTTGTGCCTTGTGAAAGTGTAGCTGCATTTTGCAAACATAGAATTGCACGGTGCTGCTTAGTTTGTCCTTTGTGTCATCACCACTTATCCATCATTATTACTGAATTTTTCTATTTTCTATTTCCTGTTTGTGTATTGTCTAATAAAAATTGCATATATTTTTCATTAATGAGTTAGGCTGGTTTCAGATTTTTGCGTGGTCGCTGCACACGTCAAATCGCCGCATGCGCGGACGCATCCGCATACAACGCATGTCTCTCCATTCCCAATGTTAAAGATAGGTACGCAGGAAAACGCAGAATGCATGGAGAAGTAGGCGGAGCTTCATGTAGGAAGAAAGGAGGAAGTAGGCTGCCATCCGCAGCTCTCCTGAATGCAAATCTGAAACCAGGCTTATTTTGTCATATATGATTTTGGGGCGTCATACTCCATATTTTTATGTAGGAACCATATACACTCACTGGCCACTTTATTAGGTACACCATGCTAGTAAGGGGTTGGACCCCCTTTTGCCTTCAGAACTGCCTCAATTCTTCGTGGCAGAGATTCAACAAGGTGCTGGAAGCATTCCTCAGAGATTTTGGACCATATTGACATGATGGCATCACACAGTTGGCGCAGATTTGTCGGCTGCACATCCCTGATGCGAATCTCCCGTTCCACCACATCCCAAAGATGCTCTATTGGATTGAGATCTGGTGACTGAGGAGGCCATTTGAGTACAGTAAACTCATTGTCATGTTCAAGAAACCAATCTGAGATGATTCGAGCTTTATGACATGGCGCATTATCCTGCTGAAAGTAGCCATCAGATGTTGGGTACATTGTGGTCATAAAGGGATGGACATGGTCAGCAACAATACTCAGGTAGGCTGTGGCGTTGCAACGATGCTCAATTGGTACCAAGGGGCCCATAGAGTGTCCAGAAAAAATTCCCCACACCATGACATGCCTTTCTATCAGCTCGAACCAGTCTGCCCATTCTCCTCTGACCTCTGGCATCAACATGGCATTTCCGGCCACAGAACTGCCGCTCACTGGATTTTTTTTCTTTTTCGGACCATTCTCTGTAAACCCTAGAGATGGTTGTGCGTGAAAATCCCAGTAGATCAGCAGTTTCTGAAATTCTCAGACCAGCCCTTCTGGCACCAACAATCATGCCACGTTCAAAGGCACTCAAATCACCTTTCTTCCCCATACTGATGCTCGGTTTGAACTGCAGGAGATTGTCTTGACCATGTCTACATGCCTAAATGCACTGAGTTGCCGCCATGTGATTGGCTGATTAGAAATTAAGTCTTAACACACAGTTGGACAGGTGTACCTAATAAAGTGGCCAGTGAGTGTATAATGGGAGTTGTCCCGCTTTCCTTACCGACCATATGGACCATAAAGCACGTGAACAAACGTGGCTTTCAAAACTTGATGAGGTTTTTGGTGATGAATCAGGTGTGGTTTTAAATACAAGAGAGATGGATGAATTGGTTACCAAGCTCAAATACCTCTTTAACAAAAAGACACGCCTATGGTGGAATAAGGCATTTTTAGAATGTTACTTGGCAAAGAGTCTAATACCCAGGGGCCTTTGTGTACAAATGTTTTAGTTATTTACTATTGAGGATGAAGGCCTCAAAAAACAAAGGGAGAATTTCTCCTCCAATTGCTCTAAGGGATTTATGGGGCTACTTATTAAATCAAATACTACATCAATACAGGAGGTGGAGGTGGAAATTAGTACCCTTCAAGAAACACTTGTGAGCAAATTAACCACGGAGGTAATGTTAAAATTGAATAAAGAACTTGAAAATGAGACGTGGTGGACTACAAAAACAATCATGTGTATAGTTAGAGGAAAAAAAGGGCGCAAGTCATTCTGCTCCTAAAACCCATCGTATCTCTTTTTCATCTGCCTCCTCTATGGATGAGGAACCCTCCGTCAGTGGTCCCCTACATAGTGTACATCAGGAGAGGTTTGGAATGGGAAGACGGGGACCACAGAAGGGGAAATCCTATAATAAAAGAAGATTGACTCCACCTCAATCACTGGAAAAGAAAAAGTCCAAAACTAATAACATCCTAGAGGTAATTAATCTTTCTACTCATGTCTTGATGAGGGCGCAACAAGAGGTTTTGAGCTTGGGACTGACATTTGTTCCGACTAATAATTTTAACTTTTTTTTCAGCAAATGAAGGTCATTCAGCTCTTTTTAAGAAAGGTTCTCTTGCGGAAGCTTCATGCTAAGTCAAGTGATAATACCACCTTCAACATCTTGGCAGAACAAGAGGCCCTCTCCATTTTGGAGGAATTGGAACGAGAAAGTTCTCCTAGTCCATCAGGTACTTTTCCTACTTCTGTTGTGCCAAGATCTACCACATTCCCCCCCTTCTCTTTGTGTCCATCGATTGAAATCTTTATTAAGTTAATCCTGGGTGATTTGAAGATGATATACGGATTGCTCTGAGGGAGCTAAACTCTATTAAATATATTGTAATTAAACCTGCGGATAAGGGGGGAATGTGGTCATCTGGCCAACATATAAGTACAAAAAAAGAGGCTTTGCGCCAATTAAGGAATCAAGAATCATATTCTACTCTCCCACAGAATCCCACTAATAGTTTCTCCAGAAGTATCTTTGAGATCCTAGATAGAGCCCTTATACAGGGAATCATACAAAAAATGATCTTTGAGGGATTACATGTCAAAAATCCAGTGGTCCCTACCTTCTATCGAAGATCCACAAGGATCCAGTGGACCCCCCTGATTGTCTCTGGCATAGGAGGGCTATGTGATCCCATACGCAAACTCATTGAGCATTATCTCCATCGCTTAGTAGAGACACTTGTTGTGAGTTCATTTTCCCCTTCACCGTCGATGTCTGATGAACTCCCTCTTCTGGTGAAGGAAGGTAGTGAGGCTGATTACCAAACACCTGATCTGGTAGATGATGACTGGGTAACAGGAAATTCTGACTGTATATAAGGCAGCCGACGCCCTTCTGAGTCGCTGGTGATTTCTCTGCTTGATTCTTGGAGGCCAGTCTGATTCCTGCTTCCCAAAGATAAGTTTTTGCTCTGCTATTGAACTTATTAGTTTTGTTTTGTTTACCTTGTTTTTTGGAGTTCATCCATCCCCAGTCTGGGGTGTGCTGAGTTCCATTTTTGTCTCTGATCAGTTTGTCTCTTTGCTCTGTCTTCAGAATTTACCTGAGTGCTGATATAGTCTTTTTGAAGTCCTAGCGACTTCAGGGCCTGTTTTTCCTATCAGACGGTTGGGACTTTTTTGGTAGGGTTTTTTACGGATTGCAGACAGCAGCTTTTCTATCCTGTCCTTTTTAGTTAGCTTGGGCCCCATCGTTTGCTCAACTTATCTTTCTATCTGTGTTAGTGTTTTCATCTTGCTTCACCGTCATTATATGTTGGGGGCTGCCTATTGCTTTGGGGTCTGCTCTGGGGCAGTTTAGATTTCCCTTTTCTTTCTTTAGGCCTATTTAGTTCTCCGACTGTGATCGAGGGGTCTAGGGCATCGTAGGAACCCCCCACGGCTACTGTTAGTTGTTGTGGATAGGATCAGGGGTCTGCAATCCGATAGCTGCCAACCTCTCCGGTTTTCTGGACTTAGCGTGTATTTTTGTTTTTTCCTCCTTCGGTGACTCATTCATAACAGACACTGCTCTCCTATGTTAGGGACACTATGAACATCCTGAGGAAGCTCGATGTCTTCATCTAGAACCTGACATGCTTTCTGCAATGGTGGATGTGGAATCCCTCTACACGAGCATTGGGCATGAGGATGGACAGGAGACTGTGGAGTTCTTTCTGAGTATGAGTAGTTTAGATCAAGCACAATTATTTCACATTCAAAGATAGATTCTACTTACAATGCCACGGCACTGCAATGGGCGTGGCGTGCGTTCCATCCTATGCTAATCTCTTTATTGGTTATTGGGAATGGGAGATTTTCAGGGATGGTGCATGCGCCGCTGCCCAGGTGCAGTGCTGGTATAGATACATTGATGATGTGTTCATTATTTGGCAGGGCCCTGAGCCTGACATTCTTGACTTTATCCGTGGACTTAAACAAAACAGCCAGAACATCAAACATTTCGAAACAACAAGCAAAATTGATTTTTTGGACATCAAAGTGATGTCATATGAGGATGGTACTATTCATACTGATGTTTTTCGAAAGGAAACATCAGTCAACTCTTTACTCCATGCTACGTCCGCACATACAGCTTCATCGATCCGTGTGGTCCCTATAGGGCAATCCTTGAAAATGAAACGGATCTTTTCCACGGATGCAATCTTTGAGAGTCAGGCCCAGGACCTTAAACATTGCTTCCGAGATAGGGGATACAGCTTGAGGAATATAAGAAAAGGATACTCTTGTGCCAGGGGAACTCCTCGCCACCAGCTCCTCTGTAGTCCACATGCCAGGGCTCTTATGGATCCACCACTTAGATGCATCATAGCATACAATAACCAATGGGACAAGATACGCCAAATTATGGATAAACACTGGTCAATATTGCAAATGGATACAACACTTAGAGAGATTCTACCAGACAGACCACTCCTAACAGCGAGACTTGGCTGCAATCTCAAGGACCTGTTGGTCAGGAGCCACTATGTGGCAAGACCTCTAAATCGTTTTGGTGCAGGTCCACAAAAATGGGGATGTTATCCTTGTGGATCATGTTTGGCATGCAAAAATATGGTGCTGCTTAGTTTGTTCTTTGTGTCATCACCACTTATCCATCATTTGTTACTGAATTTTTATATTTTCTATTTCATGTTTGTGTATTGTCTAATAAAAATTGCATATATTTTTCATTAATTAATTATTTTGTTAAATATGATTTTAGGGCATCATACTCCATATTTTTCTATAGGAACCATATATAATGGGAGTTATCCCGCTTTCCTGGTGTATGTTCTGTTCTCCAGACAGGGAGTGAATAGATATTCTAAGTATGTATGTCTATGTTAAAGGGAATCTGTCACCTGGTTTTGGCAGGCTATTTAAATGAGGTCTGTCTGGTCCAATGGGCAGTGTTTCCAATCTTTGACGCCTCCCCATCCTTGGCCACCGTCCGCAGTTTTTTCATGAACAGGAGTAGGTGTCCACCATCTTTCGCACGTGTGCTAAGTATTCTTGGCTCGCACACACGCAGTATGCTTTGCCCAACTGCGGGCAAAGCCAAAAAGCCTTACTTGGAAGAGACACCAAGTCATGGGATAGCTTTGTCGCAGTTTAGAATTATAAAGGGCCCAGGAGAGCAGAGAAAGGGAGGAGTTGACTGCTAAACCTATATCAGGGCAGACATATAAAGCAATCTGATATCCAGAAATAGAAAAAAGGTTGCACTCACCCTCTGATTAAAAGTGTCCTTTACAGTGGGAGAAATAAGTATTTGGTCCCTTGCTGATTTTGCAAGTTTGCCCACTGACAAAGACATAAACAGTCTATAATTTTAAGGGAAAGTTAATTTTAGCATTGAGAGATAGAATATCAAATATTAAATCCAGAAAATCACACTGTATAAATTTTATAACTTTATTTGCATTTTGCAGTGAGAAATAAGTATTTGATCCCCTACCAACCATTAAGGGCCTGTCACACTAAGCAATATCGCTAGCAATATCGCTATAACGTCACTGGTTTTGTGACGTTATAGCAATATTGCTAGCGATATCGCTATGTCTGATACTTACCACCGACCGGCTCCCCCGCTGGTTATCGCTGATCATGCGAGAACGTCCTGGACTGTTTCTCGTCGGCCACTTCCTGCTGGGCTTCCTGTGGCGCCGACGAGCGACGCGTGGAAGCCGGCAGGAGGACGTCAGGATCGCCTCGTCTGACAGGTAAGTAGCGACCCCCGACCTCTGCTATGTCACTGGTGAGATCTGCCTGTGTGGCAGCTCACTAGCGAGCACTTAGCGATGCACCAACGATCCATATCGTTGTCGGGATCGCTGGTGCATCGCTAAGTGTGACAGTACCTTTAAGAGTTCTGGCACCTGCAGACCAGTTAGACACTCCTAATCAACTCGTTATCTGTATTAAAAACAGTTGTCTTACACAGTCCCCTTTTTAAAAGACTCCTGTTCATAGACTTAATAAGTCAGACTCTAACTTCTACAACATGGGCAATATCAAAGAGCTTCATAAGTATGTCAGGGGCAAGATCATAGACCGGCACAAAGCTGGAATGGGTTACAAATTCATAAGTAAGATGCTGGGTGAGAAGGAGACAACTGTTGGTGCAATAGTAAGAAAATGGAAGAAATACAAAATGACTGTCAATCGACATCTATCTGGGGCACCATGCAAAATCTCACCTCATGGGGTATCCTTGATCATGAGGATGGTGAGAGATCAGCCTAAAAGTACATGGGGGAACTTTGGTCTTAAGGCAGCTGGGTCCACAGTCAGTCACCAAGAAAACCATTACTAACACATTACACCGTAAAGGTTTAAAATCTTGCAGTACCCACAAGGTCCCCTTGCTCAAGAAAGCACATGTGCAGGCCCATCAAATGTTTGCCAGTGAACACCTGGATGATACTGTGAGTGATTGGGAGAAGGTGCTGTAGTCAGATGAGACAAAATTTGAGCTCTTTGGCATGAACTTAACTCGCCGTGTTTGGAGCAAAAGAAATGCTGCCTATGACCCAAAGAACACCGTCCCCACTGTCAAGCATAGAGGTGGAAACATTATGTGTTGGGGGTGTCTCTCTGCAAATGGCACAGAACTTCACTGCATCAGTGGGAGAATGGATGGAGCGATGTACAGTAAAATCCTGATTGACAACCTCCTTCCCTCCGCCAGGACATTAAAAATGGATCATGGCTGGGTCTTCCAGCAAGACAATAACCCAAAATATACAGCCAAGGCAACAAAGAAGTGGCTCAAAAAGAAACATATTAAGGTCATGGAGTGGTCTAGCCAGTCTCCAGACCTTAATCCAATAGAAAACTTATGAAGAAAGTTGAAGCTCCGTGTTGCCAAGCGACAGCCTCAAAGTCTTAATGATTTAGAGATGATCTGCATGGAGGAGTGGACCAAAATTCCTCCTGACATGTGCGCAAACCTCATCATCAACTACAAAAAATGTCTGACTGCTGTGTTTGCCAACAAGTTTTGCCACCAAGCATTAAGTCTTGTTTGCCAGAGGGATCAAATACTTATTTTTCACTGCAAAACTCAAATAAATTTATATAATTTGTACAATGCGATTTTCTGAATTTTATTTTTGATATTCTATCTCTCAATGTTAAAATTAACCTACCCTTAAAATTATAGACTGTTAATGCCTTTGTCAGTGGGCAAACTTACAAGATCAGCAAAGGATCAAATATTTACTACTCACTTCCCCCACTGTATTTAGTCATGGAACAGTGGGTTCAGTGAGAGGATAATGGGGATCTTCCAGGAAACTATGGCCGTTTCGCACACACTGGGTGTTAAAGCGCAGTGTGCTAGTGCTAGAAAAATCAGTGAAGTTAGGCCTCAGTCTGGAGTGAGGAACAGTGACTGGAAGAGTGGAACCAGAACCTTGCCAGCAGAACCGGAACCGCATCAGCAGAACCAGAACCCAGTGTAGCCTGATAGACGTTTGTTCGTTTAGCTGTCTGAAACTCAGTCTAAAAAATAAATTTATGGCTTCTCACACAACTTTGCAATTCTTAATCTTTGTTTTAATGTAACCATTAACATAATATCCAGGCTCAGAGGTATAATATGTTCTTACCATCATTTAGTTAGCTGTGGACATTTTAGCAAAGAGAGCAATCACTATAGATAGACATAAAGGTTGAGATAATAGAAGGACCAAGGTGAAGAGGATGAATAGCAAACCGATGGCTTGATGGTATCAAGATTACAGCAGAGAAGACCCTGGTGGACCTATGTAGGCTTTCACAAGAACGATCTTCCTACAAGTCAACATGGCCCGAAGGCCGCTAAAAAAAAGAAACATTTATAATTAAATTTCTGCTTGGCTTAGCTAACACATTTTGCTATTTATTTTATTGGTTATTTTAAAGAGAAGAAAAATACAAACTCATATTCTGAAATTAACTAGACACTTAAATCTTTAGATCTATTTAGCTTTAATACAGTTGAATTATACATAGACCTTAGTCTTTTCCTACACTGAATGAACATAGAAAAGAACTCTACTATGCTAAGCAAACTAAGAACGCCTGAAAAATTAAGTAATATCGTATTAACCTTTATCCAGCCAAGAATGCCACAATTTTTCCCACTTTTAGGTATTAACCCATAAACCACTCAAGACCACTAGAAATAACATCCTAACCACTAAATGCCCGCACATACATTACCTGTATGTCAGCCGAATGAAGCCTTGGCCGAGCGTTCGGGCTGCAGCCAAGATTTCCTGTGTTCTCCAACCATGACTTTTGCCAGTGGCTTATCTTTGTGACAGCAGAGCGGTTGGCAGTCCAAAATGACACATGTATGATTGACATATTTTACAACAATCAGTTGGCCAAAGGTACATCATAGAGTATTGACTGAACCTGTTGATATTGAGGTTATAGCCAACTTTAGTCTTATGAATATGGGGTGCTTAAGTGAAGAATATCATACAAGTGAGAATAATGGAATGCAATCTAACATGGATCAACAAACTTTAAAATCCTGCTTTAAAAAATTGAATTTCCTGTGATATGTTCTTAGATTTGAAACTAGAAGTTTACATACACTATAAAAAAGACACATATGCATGTTTTTCTCAATATCTGACATGAAATCAGAATGTCTTTCCCGTTTTAGGTCAATTAGGATTACCATAAATATTAATATTTGCCAAAAGCCAGAATAATAAGAGAGAGAGAGAATGTTTTAAGGCATTTTAATTACTTACTGCAAAGTCAAAAGTTTACAAACATTTCATTAGTATTTGGTACCATTGACCTTAAACTGAATGATTTGGGTCAAATGTTTGGGATATCGTTCCACAAATTTCTCACAATAGTTGGTTGGAATTTGGGCCCGCTCCTCCTGACAAAACTGGTGTAATTGTTCCAGGTTTGTAGGTTGCCTTGCTCGCACCTGCCTTTTCAGCTTTGCCTATAAATTTTCAATAGGATGGAGATCAGGGCTTTGTGATGGCCACTCCAAAACACTGACTTTTGTTATCCTTAAGCCACTTTGTTACCATTTTGGCAGTATACTTTGGGTCATTGTCCATTTGGAACACTCATTTCCATCCAAGCTTTAACGTCCTAGCTAATGTCTTGAGATGGTGCTTCAGTATTGCTGCATAATCTTCTTTTCTCATGATGCCATCTATTATGTGAAGCGCACCAGTCCCTCCTGCAGCAAAACAAACCCACAACATGATGCTGCCACTCCGGTGTTTCACAGTTCGGATGGTGTTTTTAGGCTTCCAAGCTTCTCCCTTACTCCTCCAAATGTAACGTTGGTCATTATGCCCAACAAGGTCAATTTAAGTTTCATCAGACCACAGTATATGTCTCCAAAAATTAAGGTTTTTGACCCTGAGAACATTTGCAAACATTAACCTGGCTTTTTTTTTTTTTGCTTCTTTTGGAGTAATGGATTTTCCTGGCAAAGTGGCCTTTCAACCCATGTTGATACAGTACTCATTTCTCTATGGATATTGACACAATCTTACCAACTTCTGCCATCAACTTCACAAGGTCTTTTGCTTTTGTCCTTGGGTTGATATGCACATGTCGGACCAAAGGATATTCATCTCTGGGACACAGAACCCATCTCCTTCCTGAGTGGTATGATGGCTGGACATTCCATCTTGTTTGTACTTGCATATAATTGTTTGTACAGATGAACAAGGCACCTTCTGGTATCTTAAAATTGTACCCAAGGATGAGCCAGACTTGTGTAAGTCGACAATTCTCTTCCTGATATATTGGTTGATTTCTTTAGACTTTCCCATGATGCTATACACAGGAGCAGTGTGTTTCAGGTGTGCATTAAAATGCATCCACAGGTGTGTCTCTAATTAACTCAGATCTTACCAAAAAACCTATTAGACGCTTCTTCCAAATACATGACATTATCATATGGGCAGTCCAGAATTGTTTAAAGGCATAAATAATCTTAGTGTATATAAACTTTTGACTTTGCAGTAAGTAATAAAAACGCCTTAAAATATTCTCTCTCATTATTCTGGCATTTGGCAAATATTAATAATTATGGTAAAATTTATGACCTAAAACGGGAAAGGTTTATTCTGATTTCATGTCAGATATTGTGAAAAACATGCATATGTATCTTTTTATATAGTGTATGTAAACTTCTAGTTTTAACTGTATATAGATTGGTAATACAGCATTTTACTTCACCACTACTTATATTCTCATTATTCAGAATTTAAATGAAAGACATAATTCACACATAAAGCAGAGCTCCATCTTCGACAAGAAGTAAACGATGTACCTGAAAATGTCAGCTGCAGGTTTAAGGTGCATTTAACATATATATCATCATTCTATTAGTCCTTTTAGAAGAGCTTGAAGAAACGGTATACTTCCAGATTACAAATGTGTTGCTGAAGATAAGCTTCAGCAATTACACATCATGAAACAAATTTAAATAAAAGTAAAACTTCAAAAATATTTTCCTCCAAGTGATTTAAACAGACTCCTAATGTACTTCCACATCCTCTTGTTTCTTAAAATCACCAAGCTATAACAAGCTGAGCTTTTATTCAGCTAATAAACCAGAGAAGCTCTTTCAAGAATTGGTTCAATTGGCAATGAACTAAAGGCTAAGTTAGACAATAATGCAAAAAAGTTACAGTTGAGTTAACCTGGTTCTGTGTTAGCACATAATGTATGTATCAATTACTTAGTGATGCATTATATAGTGGCATCTAATTCAGCATGTCAAACTTTTCAACCCAATTTATAAATTTAGCTGCATCAGCAACGGAATCATTTGCAGAAGTAATTCCTATCATCTACGGAAATCAGTTGCTCTGAACAACTGGATATATTTATTAGACGACACTTAGGGATCCAGTCTGCTCACTGAGCAATACAAGCATCTACATTATTAAAAGGAGGTTTTCTTGCAACTAATAAGTCAAATAATGTGACGTGGGGGCTGTTTGTATGCTTGAACATTTTAGTGAATGCTAGACAGTTTAGAGATTTGTTCATTTAGTGTCATATCATCAACAATGAAGCTTCTCTGTGTTTTTATGTCAAAATATTAATTACGCTATATTCTCCCTGAGGAATGCAAGATTTGCGTCAAAATTGGAAATTATGAAGACTTGAATATCTGTATTTCTTTTTCCATCAAAAGCTGCAGAAAAGCATCTGTCTATCTTTCCCATATATCTATCTATCTATCTATCTATCTATCTATCTATCTATCTATCTATCTATCTATCTATCTATCTATCTATCTATCTATCCCATCTATCTATCTATCTATCTATCTATCGCATATCTATCTATATATCTGTCTGTCTATCTCATATCTATCTATCACATATATATCTATCTATCTTTCCCATATATCTCTATCTATCTATCTATCTATCTATCTATCTATCTATCTATCACCTATCTGTCTATCTGTCTGTCTATCTCATATCTATCTATCCATCTATCTATCACATATCTATCTATCTTTCCCATATCTATCTATCTATCTATCTATCTATCCCATATCTATCTATTACATGTCTGTCTGTCTGTCTAATCTATCTATCCCTTATCTATCTATCTATTTATCTATCTATCTATCTATCTATCTAGCTTTCCCATATCTATCTATCTCTATCTATCCCATATCTGTCTATCTTATCTATCTATCTATCCATCCCATATCTATCTATCACATATCTGTTTATCTTATCTATCTATCTATCCCATATCTATCTTATCTATCCCATATCTATCTATCCCATATCTATCTATCTATCTATCTATCTATCTATCTATCTATCTATCTATCCCATATCTGTCTATCTTATCTATCTATCCATCCCATATCTATCTATCTTATCTATCCCATATCTGTTTATCTATCTATCTATCTATCCCATATCTATCTTATCTATCTATACCATATCTATCTATCTATCTATCTATCTATCTATCTATCTATCTATCTATCTATCTATCTATCTATCATACCTACAAAGCTTTTGAACCCCTCTCTCCTTTGCTGGTGTTGCACTGATTCTTGTTATTGAAATCTTACATTCTGGAGCCTCCACAACTTTTTTGAATAATGTCTGTACCTACGATAGTTCTACCCATGCTGGACCTAACGTGGTTTACTAGTGATGAGTGAGCGTGCTTGCCATTATTGCTAGATACTCCATCAAGCATTGGGGTGTTTGGGTACACTCGTTACTCGATTGAGTATCGCGGGTGCCCAAGTCCCCATCTCACCTGTTTCACTGTTGTAAGGTTGCGTGCCCACGATCAGTAATGGCAGCGTTCTGGATGCAGCACATTTTTACTGCATCCAAAATGCTACATTTTACAGTACAAGCACAATGGATAAGATCAATAGAAATCCCATGCCTACTGTGCTGCTGCTTTATGCTGTGCAAACTCACCTGCAGAGCGCGTTTCAATTTCTTTCTGAGCAGAATTTCCCCATAGGCTTGCATTAGATGTGGTAAAACTACAGCAAGCACATGCATTGTAAGTGCCTTTATGCAGATGTTTTTAGCTTGATTTTAATAAATAAATAATTCTAGAAAATGACGTAGGGTCATCCCTGTTTTTGATAACTATACAAGGTAAAGCAGACAGCTGCATACCTATATTATCAGTCTGGGAAGGTCACTGGTTATTGGGCTCTTCCCAGCCTAAAAATACAAGCACGCAGTCACCCCAGAATTAGCACATCACATTAGATGCACCAATTCTGGCAACTTGTTCTGGTTCTTCTTGATTGCTCTGGTGCAGTGGCAATAAGTGTACTGTTAGTTGGTATCAATGACATCTGTGATTTGTCAGAAAACACAGCTGCCAAGGACCTTCATTAAGGTGACCCGATTCGAGACAGTCCTAACCTTTGAAATTAAAACATCACCATGTGTCCAGTGATGTAATGTGAATAAGGGCTGAGAAGAACTGAGACCTAGCTAATGGACACCCAGCTATGGTAATCTTGATGTGGTGGAGTGGCTTTTATGTTTTTTTCATAAAAAATGTTTACCCTCTATTATTTTCATCCGCTATTGCTATTTATTTACTGCATGGTATTTGCTTATTTTGTTTTCATCTTAGGCTATGTGCACACGGTGCGGATTCTGCTGCGTTTCCGCAGCGGTTTTGGCCCTGCGGAAACGCAGCAGTTCTGCTGACCATGTAAAGTACAATGAAACCCTATGGGGTTTCAAAAACGCTGTGCTGACGGTGCGGATTTTTCCACGCGGTTTTGCGGCGGTTTACAAACTGCAGCATGTCAATTGTTTGTGCGGATTTCGCAGCGGTTTCATTCCTTTACCATAGTAGAGGTGTGAAACCGCAGGGCAAAACCACAGACCAAACCGCAGGTCACTTTACCTGTGGTTTTACCTGCGTTTCCTCGCGGAAAAACCCGCAGCGGAATCCGCAACGTGTGCACATAGCCTTAGGCTTTGTCTGCTAAGTGACCAGTGTGAACATGTGCTCACATGCTGCATGCCCACCCACTTATGTTTTATTTAATCTGTTTAGGTTTTTGTTTCAGTTTCTTTGCACTCTGTGGAAATAAGGATGTGGCCTCTCTTTTACTTGAGCTGGACAATAAATACATATAGTTCCCCATTGCTGGGTGTTCATTTGTCAGGTCTCAGCCCTTCTCAATCCGTATTCACATTATGTCACTTGACATACGGTAACGTTTTAATACTAGAGGTTAGGACTACAGCCCCTCACAGCTACTCCCAGTTCACCGCCGACTAATGAGGACACCAATGGCTGAGGTGCTTTGGTATGACTCTTTGCTAGTACTCTCAAATTGAATTCCATCAGTGCCACATGCTCCTTGCTGTGCCACTGCTTTTTCAGCTTCTCGTAAGAGCACTTGTGTCTCATTAGGCCTGTTTCACACTTCAGTTTTTTGTTTCAGTCAAAATCCGCCAAAATGGCGGAAAGCAGATCCGTTGCTAAAGTGATGTGAACGGATGCCACCGGAGCGTTTTTTTTTACGGATCCGATGAATGAAGAATTTTAAATGAACCGTAGCCCGGAGAGAGAGAAAATATTTACCTTCCGCCAGAAACGATTTCAGGGTTAAATTGCCGGCTGACTTCCTTCCTCCAGGCATGCACCCTGTAAAATGCGGATCCTGCAGCAAAAAAAACGTTGCATGGTCCGTCCGGCCATGTCGGCGGACAGAAAAAAAATTGGCGGATCCGCAAAAAAACGGATCCAACGGATGACCATCCGTCAAGATCCGCCGCTAATGCATCTCAATGGGGAAAAAAACGGTGGATTTTGACTGATGGTCAAAAACGGAAGTGTGAAACAGGCCTTATGGTGACACTCTAGCTTCTTCTCCACTACTGACAATCATTTGCTTATCACTTTACTATTTGAGGTTAGGAATCCTTACTTCAGCTTAGTTCTCTTTATAGACATTACAGTACAAGATCACTGCTGATTCTTTTTGTGAGGTAAAACATTTCTCTGCCTGTTTTTAAGCAATATTTTACCTCAAAGAATCATCTGCTATCCCCCGCTGTCCTGTCTCTATTCTCTTTGGGGTACTCCTCTGGCCAGGAAATTGCTTTCCTGTCAGTGTCCTAATAGCTGCTCCCACTAAAGCTGCTCCCAGTTGTTAACCCTGTCTACAACTAAATCACTGTTGCTGGGCAGAAAATGAAGAAACATTTCAAAACAACACAATGCATTATATACAGTGAAGGAAATAATTATTTGATCCCTTGCTGATCACTTACACAGTGATGAGGCAGTGACCCACAAAGTTCAAACACAAAACTCCTTTAATGCGTTACTTCATGGCATTAAATGCCCAATTCACACACACGTGCATATAATATTAGTGCTCAGTATTAGTGTTCATTTCACGGCACTACATACTACACGGCATCCTTCCATTTATAGTAGGCAAAAGAACACGGCACTCCAGAGAAAAAAGGAAGGCTGTTCAGTGCTCAAGTAAGGTTTCCAACCCATAAATATGTACAAAAATACCTGGCACTCAAAAATAAGGAAGCAGTATATTCTTTATTTAGCACCCAGACAAAAATAGACTCATATCCAGGGGTGAACCTAGCCTCTCTGCCGCCTGAGGCGAACTGCACAACGGCGCCCCTCCCCCCCTAGTATATTTTAAAAATCGGTAGTAATTAATCTGGTTCATACAGATTCATGTCTATCCTGTAAAAATTTGTACAATAGTGGACATTTTAATTTAGAGAAAGAGAAAAGATGTCTGAACACAAGGATATCAGCGCCATCACCACACATACAAGAACCACACAGAAGAATCCAGAAGAGGGGTTTATATACCGCACACGATGTGTATGACCTGTATACACCATACACTACACTCTATATACCGCACATGATGTGTATGACCTGTATACACCATACACTACACTCTATATACCACACACAATGTGTATGACCTGTATACACCATACACTCCACTCTATATACCGCACACGATGTGTATGACCTGTATACACCATACACTACAGTCTATATACCACACACGATGTGTATGACCTGTATACACCATACACTACAGTCTATATACCGCACACAATGTGTATGACCTGTATACACCATACACTACAGTCTATATACCGCACACGATGTGTATGACCTGTATACACCATACACTACAGTCTATATACCGCACACGATGTGTATGACCAGTATAGACCATACACTACAGTCTATATACCGCACACGATGTGTATGACCTGTATACACCATACACTACAGTATATACACCGCACACGATGTGTATGACCTGTATACACCATACACTACAGTATATATACCGCACACGATGTGTATGACCTGTATACACCATACACTACAGTATGTACACCGCACACGATGTGTATGACCTGTATACACCATACACTACAGTATATATACCGCACACAATGTGTATGACCTGTATACATCATACACTACAGTCTATATACCACACACGATGTGTATGACCTGTATACACCATACACTCCACTCTATATACCACACACGATGTGTATGACCTGTATACACCATACACTCCACTCTATATACCGCACACGATGTGTATGACCTGTATACACCATACACTCCACTCTATATACCGCACACGATGTGTATGACCTGTATACACCATACACTACAGTCTATATACCACACACGATGTGTATGACCTGTATACACCATACACTCCACTCTATATACCACACACGATGTGTATGACCTGTATACACCATACACTACACTCTATATACCGCACACGATGTGTATGACCTGTATACACCATACACTCCACTCTATATACCGCACACGATGTGTATGACCTGTATACACCATACACTACACTCTATATACCGCACACGATGTGTATGACCTGTATACACCATACACTACAGTATATATACCGCACACGATGTGTATGACCTGTATACACCATACACTACACTCTATATACCGCACACGATGTGTATGACCTGTATACACCATACACTACAGTCTATATACCGCACACGATGTGTATGACCTGTATACACCATACACTCCACTCTATATACCACACACGATGTGTATGACCTGTATACACCATACACTACACTCTATATACCGCACACGATGTGTATGACCTGTATACACCATACACTCCACTCTATATACCGCACACGATGTGTATGACCTGTATACACCATACACTACACTCTATATACCGCACACGATGTGTATGACCTGTATACACCATACACTACAGTATATATACCGCACACGATGTGTATGACCTGTATACACCATACACTACACTCTATATACCGCACACGATGTGTATGACCTGTATACACCATACACTACAGTCTATATACCGCACACGATGTGTATGACCTGTATACACCATACACTACAGTATATATACCGCACACGATGTGTATGACCTGTATACACCATACACTACACTCTATATACCGCACACGATGTGTATGACCTGTATACACCATACACTACAGTCTATATACCGCACACGATGTGTATGACCTGTATACACCATACACTACAGTCTATATACCGCACACGATGTGTATGACCTGTATACACCATACACTCCACTCTATATACCGCACACGATGTGTATGACCTGTATACACCATACACTACAGTATATACACCGCACACGATGTGTATGACCTGTATACACCATACACTACAGTCTATATACCGCACACGATGTGTATGACCTGTATACACCATACACTACACTCTATACACCGCACACGATGTGTATGACCTGTATACACCATACACTACAGTCTATATACCGCACACGATGTGTATGACCTGTATACACCATACGCTACACTCTATATACCGCACACGATGTGTATGACCTGTATACACCATACACTACAGTATATACACCGCACACGATGTGTATGACCTGTATACACCATACACTACACTCTATATACCGCACACGATGTGTATGACCTGTATACACCATACACTACACTCTATATACCGCACACGATGTGTATGACCTGTATACACCATACATTCCACTCTATATACCGCACACGATGTGTATGACCTGTATACACCATACACTCCACTCTATATACCACACACAATGTGTATGACCTGTATACACCATACGCTACAGTATATATACCGCACACGATGTGTATGACGTGTATACACCATACACTACACTCTATATACCGCACACGATGTGTATGACCTGTATACACCATACACTACACTCTATATACCGCACACGATGTGTATGACCTGTATACACCATACACTACCCTCTATATACCGCACACAATGTGTATGACCTGTATACACCATACACTACACTCTATATACCGCACACAATGTGTATGACCTGTATACACCATACACTCCACTCTATATACCGCACACGATGTGTATGACCTGTATACACCATACACTACACTCTATATACCGCACACGATGTGTATGACCTGTATACACCATACACTACACTCTATATACCGCACACGATGTGTATGACCTGTATACACCATACACTACACTCTATATACCGCACACGATGTGTATGACCTGTATACACCATACACTCCACTCTATATACCGCACACGATGTGTATGACCTGTATACACCATACACTACACTCTATATACCGCACACGATGTGTATGACCTGTATACACTATACACTACACTCTATATACCGCACACGATGTGTATGACCTGTATACACCATACACTACACTCTATATACCGCACACGATGTGTATGACCTGTATACACCATACACTACACTCTATATACCGCACACGATGTGTATGACCTGTATACACCATACACTACACTCTATATACCGCACACGATGTGTATGACCTGTATACACCATACACTCCACTCTATATACCGCACACGATGTGTATGACCTGTATACACCATACACTACACTCTATATACCGCACACAATGTGTATGACCTGTATACACCATACACTCCACTCTATATACCGCACACGATGTGTATGACCTGTATACACCATACACTACACTCTATATACCGCACACGATGTGTATGACCTGTATACACCATACACTACACTCTATATACCGCACACGATGTGTATGACCTGTATACACCATACACTACACTCTATATACCGCACACGATGTGTATGACCTGTATACACCATACACTCCACTCTATATACCGCACACGATGTGTATGACCTGTATACACCATACACTACACTCTATATACCGCACACGATGTGTATGACCTGTATACACCATACACTACACTCTATATACCGCACACGATGTGTATGACCTGTATACACCATACACTACAGTATATATACCGCACACGATGTGTATGACCTGTATACACCATACACTACACTCTATACACCACACACGATGTGTATGACCTGTATACACCATACACTACACTCTATACACCGCACACGATGTGTATGACCTGTATACACCATACACTACACTCTATACACCGCACACGATGTGTATGACCTGTATACACCATGCACTACACTCTATATACCGCACACGATGTGTATGACCTGTAAACACCATACACTCCACTTTATACACCGCACACGATGTGTATGACCTGTATACACCATACACTACACTCTATGTACCGCACACGATGTGTATGACCTGTAAACACCATACACTCCACTTTATACACCGCACACGATGTGTATGACCTGTATACACCATACACTACACTCTATATACCGCACACGATGTGTATGACCTGTATACACCATACACTCCACTCTATATACCACACACGATGTGTATGACCTGTGTACACCATACACTCCACTCTATATACCGCACACGATGTGTATGACCTGTATACACCATACACTACAGTCTATATACCGCACACGATGTGTATGACCTTTATACACCATACACTCCACTCTATATACCGCAAACGATGTGTATGACCTGTATACACCATACACTACACTCTATATACCGCACATGATGTGTATGACCTGTATACATCATACGCTACACTCTATATACCGCACACGATGTGTATGACCTGTATACACCATACACTACACTCTATATACCGCACACAATGTGTATGACCTGTATACACCATACACTCCACTCTATATACCGCACACGATGTGTATGACCTGTATACACCATACACTACACTCTATATACCGCACATGATGTGTATGACCTGTATACACCATACACTACACTCTATATACCACACACAATGTGTATGACCTGTATACACCATACACTCCACTCTATATACCGCACACGATGTGTATGACCTGTATACACCATACACTACAGTCTATATACCACACACGATGTGTATGACCTGTATACACCATACACTACAGTCTATATACCGCACACAATGTGTATGACCTGTATACACCATACACTACAGTATATACACCGCACACGATGTGTATGACCTGTATACACCATACACTACAGTATATATACCGCACACGATGTGTATGACCTGTATACACCATACACTACAGTATGTACACCGCACACGATGTGTATGACCTGTATACACCATACACTACAGTATATATACCGCACACAATGTGTATGACCTGTATACATCATACACTACAGTCTATATACCACACACGATGTGTATGACCTGTATACACCATACACTCCACTCTATATACCACACACGATGTGTATGACCTGTATACACCATACACTCCACTCTATATACCGCACACGATGTGTATGACCTGTATACACCATACACTACAGTATATATACCGCACACGATGTGTATGACCTGTATACACCATACACTACACTCTATATACCGCACACGATGTGTATGACCTGTATACACCATACACTACAGTCTATATACCGCACACGATGTGTATGACCTGTATACACCATACACTACAGTATATATACCGCACACGATGTGTATGACCTGTATACACCATACACTACACTCTATATACCGCACACGATGTGTATGACCTGTATACACCATACACTACAGTCTATATACCGCACACGATGTGTATGACCTGTATACACCATACACTACAGTCTATATACCGCACACGATGTGTATGACCTGTATACACCATACACTCCACTCTATATACCGCACACGATGTGTATGACCTGTATACACCATACACTACAGTATATACACCGCACACGATGTGTATGACCTGTATACACCATACACTACAGTCTATATACCGCACACGATGTGTATGACCTGTATACACCATACACTACACTCTATACACCGCACACGATGTGTATGACCTGTATACACCATACATTCCACTCTATATACCGCACACGATGTGTATGACCTGTATACACCATACACTACAGTATGTACACCGCACACGATGTGTATGACCTGTATACACCATACACTACAGTCTATATACCGCACACGATGTGTATGACCTGTATACACCATACGCTACACTCTATATACCACACACGATGTGTATGACCTGTATACACCATACACTACAGTATATACACCGCACACGATGTGTATGACCTGTATACACCATACACTACACTCTATATACCGCACACGATGTGTATGACCTGTATACACCATACGCTACACTCTATATACCGCACACGATGTGTATGACCTGTATACACCATACATTCCACTCTATATACCGCACACGATGTGTATGACCTGTATACACCATACACTCCACTCTATATACCACACACAATGTGTATGACCTGTATACACCATACGCTACAGTATATATACCGCACACGATGTGTATGACGTGTATACACCATACACTACACTCTATATACCGCACACGATGTGTATGACCTGTATACACCATACACTACACTCTATATACCGCACACGATGTGTATGACCTGTATACACCATACACTACCCTCTATATACCGCACACAATGTGTATGACCTGTATACACCATACACTACACTCTATATACCGCACACAATGTGTATGACCTGTATACACCATACACTCCACTCTATATACCGCACACGATGTGTATGACCTGTATACACCATACACTACACTCTATATACCGCACACGATGTGTATGACCTGTATACACCATACACTACACTCTATATACCGCACACGATGTGTATGACCTGTATACACCATACACTACACTCTATACACCGCACACGATGTGTATGACCTGTATACACCATACACTACAGTCTATATACCGCACACGATGTGTATGACCTGCATACACCATACACTACACTCTATATACCGCACACGATGTGTATGACCTGTATACACCATACACTACACTCTATATACCGCACACGATGTGTATGACCTGTATACACCATACACTACACTGTATATACCGCACACGATGTGTATGACCTATATAAACCATACACTCGACTCTATATACCACACACGATGTGTATGACCTGTATACACCATACACTACAGTCTATATACCGCACACGATGTGTATGACCTGTATACACCATACACTACAGTCTATATACCACACACGATGTGTATGACCTGTATACACCATACACTACAGTCTATATACCACACACGATGTGTATGACCTGTATACACCATGCACTACACTCTATATACCGCACATGATGTGTATGACCTGTATACACCATACACTACACTCTATATACCACACACGATGTGTATGACCTGTATACACCATACACTACACTCTATATACCACACACGATGTGTATGACCTGTATACACCATACACTACACTCTATATACCGCACGCGATGTGTATGACCTGTATACACCATACACTACAGTCTATATACCACACACGATGTGTATGACCTGTATACACCATACACTACAGTCTATATACCACACACGATGTGTATGACCTGTATACACCATACACTCCACTCTATACACTGCACATGATGTGAATGACCTGTACACACCATACACTACAGTATATATACCGCACACGATGTGTATGACCTGTATACACCATACGCTACACTCTATATACTGCACACAATGTGTATGACCTGTATATACCATACACTACAGTATATATACCGCACACGATGTGTATGACCTGTATACACCATACACTACACTCTATACACCACACACGATGTGTATGACCTGTATACACCATACACTACACTCTATACACCGCACACGATGTGTATGACCTGTATACACCATACACTACACTCTATACACCACACACGATGTGTATGACCTGTATACACCATACACTACACTCTATACACCGCACACGATGTGTATGACCTGTATACACCATGCACTACACTCTATATACCGCACACGATGTGTATGACCTGTAAACACCATACACTCCACTTTATACACCGCACACGATGTGTATGACCTGTATACACCATACACTACACTCTATGTACCGCACACGATGTGTATGACCTGTATACACCATACACTCCACTCTATACACCGCACACGATGTGTATGACCTGTATACACCATACACTACACTCTATATACCGCACACGATGTGTATGACCTGTATACACCATACACTACACTCTATACACCACACACGATGTGTATGACGTGTATACACCATACACTACACTCTATACACCGCACACGATGTGTATGACCTGTATACACCATACACTACACTCTATACACCACACACGATGTGTATGACCTGTATACACCATACACTACACTCTATACACCGCACACGATGTGTATGACCTGTATACACCATGCACTACACTCTATATACCGCACACGATGTGTATGACCTGTAAACACCATACACTCCACTTTATACACCGCACACGATGTGTATGACCTGTATACACCATACACTACACTCTATGTACCGCACACGATGTGTATGACCTGTATACACCATACACTCCACTCTATACACCGCACACGATGTGTATGACCTGTATACACCATACACTACACTCTATATACCGCACACGATGTGTATGACCTGTATACACCATACACTACACTCTATATACCACACACGATGTGTATGACCTGTATACACCATACACTACAGTCTATATACCGCACACGATGTGTATGACCTGTAAACACCATACACTCCACTTTATACACCGCACACGATGTGTATGACCTGTGTACACCATACACTCCACTCTATACACCGCACACGATGTGTATGACCTGTATACACCATACACTACACTCTATATACCACACACGATGTGTATGACCTTTATACACCATACACTCCACTCTATACACCGCACACGATGTGTATGACCTGTATACACCATACACTACACTCTATATACCGCACACGATGTGTATGACCTGTATACACCATACACTCCACTCTATACACCGCACACGATGTGTATGACCTGTATACACCATACACTACACTCTATATACCACACACGATGTGTATGACCTTTATACACCATGCACTACACTCTATATACCGCACACGATGTGTATGACCTGTATACACCATACGCTACACTCTATATACTGCACACAATGTGTATGACCTGTATATACCATACACTACAGTATATATACCGCACACGATGTGTATGACCTGTATACACCATACACTACACTCTATACACCACACACGATGTGTATGACCTGTATACACCATACACTACACTCTATACACCGCACACGATGTGTATGACCTGTATACACCATACACTACACTCTATACACCGCACACGATGTGTATGACCTGTATACACCATGCACTACACTCTATATACCGCACACGATGTGTATGACCTGTAAACACCATACACTCCACTTTATACACCGCACACGATGTGTATGACCTGTATATACCATACACTACACTCTATGTACCGCACACGATGTGTATGACCTGTAAACACCATACACTCCACTTTATACACCGCACACGATGTGTATGACCTGTATACACCATACACTACACTCTATATACCGCACACGATGTGTATGACCTGTATACACCATACACTCTACTCTATACACCGCACACGATGTGTATGACCTGTATACACCATACACTACACTCTATATACCACACACGATGTGTATGACCTTTATACACCATACACTCCACTCTATATACCACACACGATGTGTATGACCTGTGTACACCATACACTCCACTCTATATACCGCACACGATGTGTATGACCTGTATACACCATACACTACAGTCTATATACCGCACACGATGTGTATGACCTTTATACACCATACACTCCACTCTATATACCGCAAACGATGTGTATGACCTGTATACACCATACACTACACTCTATATACCGCACATGATGTGTATGACCTGTATACATCATACGCTACACTCTATATACCGCACATGATGTGTATGACCTGTATACATCATACGCTACACTCTATATACCGCACACGATGTGTATGACCTGTATACATCATACGCTACACTCTATATACCGCACACGATGTGTATGACCTGTATACACCATACACTACACTCTATATACTGCACATGATGTGTATGACCTGTATACATCATACGCTACACTCTATATACCGCACACGATGTGTATGACCTGTATACACCATACACTCCACTTTATACACCACACACGATGTGTATGACCTGTATACACCATACACTCCACTCTATATACCGCACATGATGTGTATGACCTGTATACACCATACACTACTGTATATGTACACCACACACAATGTGTATGACCTGTATACACCATACACTCCACTCTATACACCGCACATGATGTGTATGACCTGTATACACCATACACTACACTCTATATACCGCACACGATGTGTATGACCTGTATACACCATACACTACACTCTATATACCGCACACAATGTGTATGACCTGTGTACACCATACACTACAGTATGTATACACCACACACGATGTGTATGACCTGTATACACCATACACTCCACTCTATATACCGCACATGATGTGTATGACCTGTATACACCATACACTACAGTATATATACTGCACACGATGTGTATGACCTGTATACACCATACACTCCACTGTATATACCGCACACGATGTGTATGACCTGTATACATCATACACTACAGTCTATATACCGCACATGATGTGTATGACCTGTATACATCATACACTACAGTCTATACACCACACATGATGTGAAAATAGTCATTTTTCATTAAGCTGGGGCTATATGTCGACTTTGGCCATGAAACAGCGGCTTCTATAATGCAGGTGAATGGGGTCGCATTGTGACCCGCTAGGTACCGCCACAAAGAATCAGAACCAGTTGGATTTTTTTTAAACTTGATTGTCACAGTTGCAATACCTTGTGGGTCATAATGCGACCCCGTCAATGGAGCAGCAGCAGCCTAGAGCAATTTTTGGCCATTTGTATCACAGTCAATGTCACCTTCTTTGATGTAATGGACGTGAAAGGTATATAAATGCTATTCAAAACAATGTACATATTTTATATGACATTTTCTTAGTAAATATTAATATAAAACTGATTAGCTGTGGTGCGGGGGGGGGGCAACAACTTTAGGACCCTCTTAAATCCCCAAATAGTCACTCTACATTAAGGCTATGTGCCCACGTAGTGTTTTCCATGCAGAATATTCCTGAGCGGAAACGCACACCCTCCTCCCAGGAAAACGCATGCGTTTTATGGAGCGCTTTTGTAAGCGCTTTTGACGCTTTTGTTAAGTGTTTTCCTATGCGTTTTTGCTATATAATTGAATGTATGCGGAAACGTGTGCGTTTCCGCAAAATTATTGAACATGCTGCGTTTTTCTCCGCTTAGTGTTTCCGCAGCGGAAAAAACGCACCATTAGCACAACATGTGCGTTTTCCATTATATTACATTGGATGCTTTTCTTAAGCATTTCCACAGCAGAAACGCTTGTCTAAAAGCGCTGCGGAAACGCTTAAAAAACGCAACGTGGGCACACAGCCTAAAAGAGAGATATATGACTGAACTGCAATACCAGACACAGCCCATAGACAAGAGGGCACTAACAAAGCAGAACTTTTCACAATCCCATTAATGTGGTAAGTGACCTCATATGTGCAGCCACTGGGAATGGGGAACCTGGTATCCCATGGATGATGGGGTCCTTAAGCCTCCTGCATGACCTAATATTAGCTCAATTATTGATCAGATCTAGCATCACAAATTAGGATTTAGTTCAGAAATAGCCACAAGATGTTCTGCAGCAGCTTGCACCTGCAAACCAAACCATATCACTAAGCAGAGGACATGGAGCATAGTCCTAATAGTCCAAAACTTTACCTACAACCTCTTCAACTTATGGGAATATTTGCTAAATATGTCAATATTGGCCAAGATGTTCTGCAGCAGCTTCCACCTTTACAAAACACACACTGCATCATCATGTTGAGTTGAGGCCAGGCCTAAGGGTATGTGCACACTTAGTGAAATCTGCTGCGGTTCTGCAGTGGTTTTGGCTCTGCGGAAATGCAGCAGATTCTGCTGCGTTGTACAGTACCTTTATTTTCAATGGAAAAAAAAAACGCAGTGCACATGCTGCAGATTTTTCCACGCGGTTTTGCTGCGGTTTACAATCCGCAGCATGTCAAATGTTTGGTGCAGAGACGCTGCAGTTTTACACCTCATCCATTATGAGGTGTAAAACCGCAGGGCAAAACCGCGGATAAACCGCAGGGCTTTTGTCCTGCGGATTTACCTGCGGTTTTCTCTCCAAAATCCGCAGACCCAAAAAACTATGTGTGCATATACCCTTATTTATAGTCCTACTTGGTAAATTACTGCATCATTTCTATCTACAAACTGTAATTGTTCAACTTCTATGGGACTACAAGTCCCAGTACATCAAACACTACATGTGGCCAAGATGTTCTGCAGCAGCCACTCATCTACATTTACCAGCATGTCATAAAAAACTTGTCAACTAGACACAGGTTGCAAACCTCATAAAGTGCAACCTTGCCAAGATGTTCTGCAGCAGCAACGCAAGGTAACAATTTGTAGCAGTCCACAAGTTACTGTTGTGGGACTATAATCCCCAGCAGGTTTTAGGTAAAGAGTAATAAGCTGTAGCTGCTGGAGAACTAGAAGTCCCATCATATAAAGCTGAATTAATAGGGAAGAGTAGAAGTGCCTGTGGACTACAAATCCCAGGATATCATAGATTCACTAGATGCATAGTTTGGAGCTAACCATAGTGACCCTTGGAAGATGTTCTACAGCAGCAGCAGCAGCAGCAGCAGCAGCAAGGTAGTAGTACTCACACAGCTCTGCCAGAATGTCTCCTCCAGGAGCTCCAGTTGAACATGGTCCTCAGGGAAGGTGTGGTGGTCTCTCTCTAGGTGCCCGGAGGTCCCCTGTCCTGCTCTCAGCTCTCTCGCTTCACACAGTCACCTGGAGGCTTCTGACAGCATTCAGAGCCTGCTGTACATGACAGCCTCTGAAGCCTGTCTGAACTCCAGCGCGCTGCTGGGTGCCATGGCAATGCCAGGGGTCTCAGCCTGCTCTTCAGTGTCCCGCCTGCCCCCTGTCATCTGTGTGTGGCCGCCTGCCCGGCCGCTCTCAAAGTCCTACTTCTTTCACTGTGCGCCCCTGCTTCTAAGGGGGGCAGCTGCCCCACGGTGGGTAGTACGCCCATGGCTGGGACTGGGAGTTCTAATTCTCCCTGTGCCTCTGTTGCATAACACTTATCTGACTGCAGGGGGTGGCGCCGCGCTGCTGCCCCCTCCTGAGTGCCGCCTGAGCTCACTTCTCAACTTGGTTCGTGGATGATGCGGCCCTGCTCATATCGTATGAACGTTTTCGGTTCAACAACGGACCTTCATCAGAAAGGTTTTTTTTTTTTGGTTTCTTTTGGTAGAAAACTGCAAAAGATACAGGTAGGGTAATAGATATCCTTAATGTGACTGGATAAAGCAGGACGACAGGAATGGGTTAACAGTGCTAGGGGTGCAGGCTCTGCAAATAGCACTGTGAAAGGAAGGAGGGATGTTAGTTTGGTGTAGACCGGTTGTCGTGGGTGTCTGCACTGCTGTGTATGCTGGGTGCCAAATCTTTCAGCTGCCTTGGCTGTTCGGCTCTGCTTGGTTGTGTCACCTGACACACACAGCCAGTGCTCTGTAGGGCCTCCTGCTCTGCACTCGCCAAACATCAGACTCACACTAACATTACCTCTGACACTGACACACCCAAAGCCTTTCCTGCAGGGCTTTTAACAAAGAAACCTGAAACCTTCAGCCACATAGAAAACCCGGGTCTCGAATGAAACGAACTGCATGACTACCATCCTGTAGTCTGTTTCACAACCCAACATCCCAGAGCAGGTTTTCCCTACATCTGCCTTGGACACTAACATGTCCAAGGCCACACTTATTTTTAGTGAGTGATAAGGAGGATAGGGACAGAAGGAATAAATAAACAGGAACATTATTACATCAACTTTACTCCAACCACTTAGCTTTAACCCCCTAATGACCGGAGTTTTTTTGGCTTTGCGTTTTCGTTTTTTGCTCCCCTTCTTCCCAGAGCCATAACTTTTTCATTTTTCCCTCAATATGGCCATGTGATGGCTGTGATGGCTTAGTTTTTGCGGGACGAGAGTTATGATTCTCCAGGTCAAAATTCCAAAGTTTGCTTTAAAAAAAAAAAAAAAAAAAAAAAAAAAAATTGCGCCTTTTTCCGATACCTGTAGCGTCTCCATTTTTTTGTGATCTGAAGTTGGGTGAGGGCTTATTTTTCTCATTAATGTACACTCTGCACCCCATCTTGACTGAAAAAAAAACAAAAATGTGGAAATTTTTGCAAATTTATTAAAATAGAAAAACTGAAATATCACATGGTCATAAGTATTCAGACTTTGCTCAATATTGAGTAGAAGCACCCTTTTGAGCTAGTACAGCCATTAGTCTTCTTGGGAATGATACAAGTTTTTCACACCTGGATTTGGGGATGCTCTGCCATTCTTTCTTGCAGTTCCTTCAGGTTGGATAGTAAACGTTGGTGGACAGCCATTTTCAGGTCTCTCCAGAGATGCTTAATTGGGTTTATGTCAGGGCTTTGGCTTGACCAGTCAAGAATGGTTACAGAGTTGTTCTGAAGCCACTTCTTTGTTATTTTAGCTATGTGCTTAGGGTCATTATCTTGTTGGAAGGTGAACCTTCGGCCAAGTCTCTGTACTTGGCCGCATTCATGTTTCCTTCAATTGCAACCAGTAGTCCTGTCCTGACCGCTGAAAAACACCCCATAGCATGAATGCTGCCACCATCATATTTCACTGTTGGGATTGTATTGGGCAGGTGATGAGCAGTGCCTGGTTTTCTCCACACATATCGCTTAGAATTATCACCAAAAATTTCTATCTTCATCTCATCAAACCAGAGAATCTTATTTCTCATAGTCTAGGAGTCCTTCATGTGTTCTTAGCAAACTCTATGCGGGCTTTCGCATGTCTGGCACTGAGGAGAGGCTTCCGTCGAGCCACTCTGCTATAAAGATCTGATTGGCGGAGGCCTGCAGTGATAGTTGACTTTGTGGAACTTTCTCCCATCTCCCTTCTGCATCTGTGGAGCTCAGCCAGTGATCTTGGGGTTCTTCTTTACCTTTCTCACTAAGGCTCTTCTCCCACGATTGCTCAGTTTGGCTGGACAGCCAGGTCTAGGGAGACTTCTGGTGGTACCAAACTTCTTCCATTTAAGGATTATGGCAGCCACTGTGCTCTTAGGAATCTTGAGTACTGCAGAAATTCTTTTGTAACCTTGGCCAGATCTCTGCCTTGGCACAATTCTGTCTCTGAGCTCCTTGGCCAGTTCCTTTGACCTCATGATTCTCATTTGGTCTGACAAGCACTGTGAGCTGTGAGGTCTTATATAGACCGGTGTGTGCCTTTCCAAGTCAAGTCCTATCATTTTTGTTAAACACTGCTGGACTCCAACAAAGGAGTAGAACCATCTCAAGGAGGATCACAAGGAAATGGATAGCATGTAACTTAAATATGTGTGTCTGAGCAAAGGGTCTGAATACTTATGACCATGTGATATTTCAGTTTTTCTTTTTTAATAAATTTGCAAAAAATTCTACAGTTCTGTTTTTTCAGTCAAGATGGTGTGCAGAGTGTACATTAATGAGAAAAAATGAACTTTGTTGAATTTACCAAATGGCTGCAATGATACAGAGTGAAAAATTGAAAGGGGTCTGAAAACTTTTTGTACCCACTGTAGTTGTATTGTAAACAAACACACAGCCAGTATAAAGACCTTTATTTGAAATAAAAAAACACACTTTTACTTTTTTATTTAATAACAAACACAGTTATACTCACCAAATGCCCATTCCACTGAAGCACCTGTCTCCTGTAAGAAAATAAAATAATAATAAACAAATTCTTGATAACAAGCCTTGCTAACAATCAGAGCTGACTGAGGGTTGCAGCCCACAGCTATCAGTTTAACCTGGCTGGTTATCAAAAATACAGGAGAACTCAAGCCGTTTTTTTTTTTTAATTATTCAGAGTGCAGGTGCTGGCTGATCAATGCTCCCATCTGCCGCATCTGTTCTCACTGTTATTAGTGGCAGCAGGCATAGGCTGATGGGAGTAGTATTCCCATCAGCCGACACCAGTGATGGGAGGTAAACTTTTTACCTTTGGTCAGAGCTGCAGGCTCACACTGTCATCTGACAGTGTGGGAGTTGTGGCTCTCTGACCGCCGGTAATTATCTTAACACAGATCAGAGCTGCCAGTGTTTCTCTTGCTGTCATGCAGATGACAGGGCGAGAAACTCTCAGTGTTCTGAGTTCCGAACCCGAACACTAACACGGACTTGCTGGTGAAGATCAGTCCAGTAGGAGAAAGAAGCAGATTTCTGTAACAAGATAAATTGCAAAGTTTATTATTTTCATATATGCTGTTGATTTATGAAAAAAATTACCGTATTTTTCGGACTATAAGATGCACTTTTTTCCCCCAAATTTTTTTAGGAAAATGGGAGTGCATCTTACAGTCGGAATATACTTACAAACACTGTGGTGGCAGCAGGAGTCGAGCTATTCTGTGGCAGTCCCAGTCTGAAGCTGTTGGGCGATGATCACACTCCCTTCCCAGTCTGGTGCAGCAGGTGCGGCAGGTTCAGCGGTGGTGCTCTGTGGTGCGGGGGGGACTCCTTCTACATTTTGTGAAAGCCCAGAGGCCCCGTCCAATCATTGCTGCAAAGCGGTGGCCTCAGGGAAAATGACCACCAGCGCATGCTCAGATTTAGATCTCAAGATGCGGTGGATGCCCCGCATCGCAGCAATGGATATGTGGGGCCTCCGGACTTTCACAAGATGCCGGCAGAGCCTCCCGCACCACAGAGCACCACCGCCGCACCTGCCACACCAGCCGCACCAGCCTTGGATGGGATTTCCCGGAGGCCACCGCATCGCAGCACTGGATATGCGGGGCCTCCGGGCTTTCACAAGATGCCTGAGGAGCCCCAAGCACCACCACCGAACCTGCCGCACCAGCCTGGGATGGGATTTCCAAGAGGCCGCCGCACCAGCCTGGGATGGGAGTCATATCGCCGCACCACCAGATATTCCCTGTGACCCTACTTCACCAGCACTGCTGATCCTCCCCAGCTAAGCTGAATTCGACTATAAGACGGACCCCAATTTGATACATTAATTTTTTTTCCCTATTTTTCTTCTGAAAATTTGGGGTGCATCTTATGGTCAGGTGCGTCTTATAGTCCGAAAAATACGGAAACGTTAAATCATTAACCCCTTTCCGACCTAGACTTGTAACTGTTTTATTTTTATTCCAACATATCTGTATGAGGGCTTGTTTTTTTTGCAGGACAACTTTACTTTTGAATTACATCATTCATTTTATCATGTGATGTATTGGAAAGCCGAAAAAAAATTCCACTTTCTGCAAAATAGCAAAAAAGTGCAATTCTGGTACTTTTTAAAAAATTTATTTACAGTATTCATTATATGGTAAAAATGACCTAGCATTATGATTTGTCAGTATGATTATGGTTATACCAAACATGTATAGTCTTTTCTTCATTTCAGTGATAAAAAAAAATTGGAAATTTATTAAAAAAGTTCATTTGTGTCACCATTTTCAAAGTTGTGTAACATTTTCATATCCAAATTACATGTTTAAAAATGTATTAAACCTCCCTCTTGTAAAAAGCCCTTTACCTGTGTCAGTTGGGGATGATCATGATTGGTTTCCAGCTTCTACATATAAGCAATAACATTCCCATTCGCTGATCGCCAATAAAGAATTTTAGAATGGTAATATATTGAATTACAAAGTTTATGAGTTGCATGAGTTTTCATTACCATTACACCAAAAATACACTTTACTCTTATTAAGCTAGAATCCCCCTCTGTAAGTAAAGCACTGAAGTTGTAGATCTATAGATTCCAAAGTGTCACTGATGTACCATAAGAATGTTATACTGTTTTGGACCAGTCAAATTCATACTTTGTCCAAGAGATTATTTAATTGCACGTTCTCAGCTGTGATTGTGATGTATTACTGGCAGCTTCATGGACATGAAACACTTTCAAAACAATGACACAAGTGTGAGAAAAGCATTGCAAGAATAATGTCACTGAAATGATCACCATTAAGTTCTCAATGTCAATAGCATTCATTTAGCTTCAACTACTATTGGTAGTCATATCCTTTCAGCCTTAGTTGTTACTGGCAGATATTCATTAGTTGATAATTATCGTGTAGGAACATATATTTGGGGTTACATATAAATTAATGACATCTGGTTTAATTACATGTAATTTAATGACATGTACATGGAATTACATATCCTTTATGACCATTGGTTTAAAGGTAGATTTTGCCAGTGAGGAATAGATATGCCTCATTTCACACTGTAATAGTTAATAAGTCAACTTAAATTGAATATGTGTGCTCTTTCTATAGGAGTAATTCTCCTGTAAAAAATGCACGTATGATTTTATGTTAGAAATACAGACTGCATAGACATTACTGTATGACTATGGAAAATGGTAATACAATAGAGAATAGAAGCGTAATAACTACCAATATTTACAGTGTGCAAAAACATTTTTATTCCTATGAGATACAATTAATCATTACACAAAACCAGTCAGATATAATATTAAGTAAAATATTTGTACCTAATTAATGAATATAGAGTATAACACCACAAGATTATCTAGCACACAAACTGTATGTACAGGCAGCAATGGTGTCTAGATAACAAGGATAATAATTATTCCAAGGAGATCAAGCATTATAGAAGAATTATGGCAGCACTATATAATTTATTTATAAGACCTATTAATATGGGCATACAGGTAATAGAAATATTACACTAGTCCTACCTGTAAGCCTCATATTATTGTTCTTGATGCTGAGAAAAGTTATATTCTTTCTTTATGTTAATGATTTCTTCCAGGATATGGGGCATGTGGTGCCTGGAATAAATCCGTGCCTCCTGTCTTCATTGTGATACTTCCCCCCTCCCATCAGCATTAATATGAGGCATACAGGTAGGACTAGCTTAACATTTCTATTACCTGTATGCCCATATTAATAAGTCACATACATCCTGGTGGGTGACATATTCCCTTTAGCATTTAAATATAAAATATACCTATAAAACAGATGAGTGGATCGAACCACACAGGATTTAGTTTGAGTTGAATTTCTTGAAATTTGCAGTTTCATGTGAATTTGAAGATTTTGAAATTCGATTGGCGGTTGGCAAAAAAATTGGCAAAAAACATATCCAACACTGCTGAAGCATCAGAAACTGGGCTATAGTCATTTTGCATTGCCGCATGGGTCTCCTGATAATGCACTGCAGCTATGACATGTAGCAGATAATCATACCTTGTACAGTGGTGATCAGTACCTATGCCATAAAAAAATCAGCAGTTCCCAAATCCCAGTTTTTGATGAGCTAAACCGAACTGTAAAATTCGGGGTTCGTACTGGACACCTAGAACCTCGAACATGGACTTTTTCCCAGAAGTTTGGCATCCTGTTCAGGTTTGGCTGATTAATAAAGACTGTTGAAAAGCTGCAGCGCAGCTAATCAACAAGCCTTAGACTGTGGGGACTTCTGGAGCCATCAAATCCATGCCAAGTATCACAGCCATGCCAAGTGAGGTACAGAATTAGACTCTGTATGTGCACACTATGCAAAAAAAGCCTCTGCTTGTCTCTGCACCACCACCTGTGGGAGTACTGTGCCTTAAGACCTCTGTGTTTACTCTGCACCCTTGCTGTGAGAGTACTGTGCCAAAATGCCTCTGTGTGTACTCTGCACCCCTGCCTCTAGGAGTATTTTGCCTTTAAGCTCTGTGTGTACTTTGCGCCTCTGCCTGTAGTTCTGTGCCAAAAAGCCTCTGTGTGCTCTGCAGCCATGTCTAAATGAGTATGCGAGAAACTCGGACGAGTCTCGGACTTCAATACCCGACACTGCCGCTGGCACTTGGATCGAAGCGTTCAGCTGCATAGAAATACATGCAGCTGAAAGCTCCGATCCGAGTGCCGACGGCAGTGCCAGGTATTGACGTGCGAGACTTGTCTGAGCTTCTCGCATGTGAGTATGAGCCTTAATAATTATACTCTGCCATCATCTGTGAGCGAATAGTGTGCCTAAAATATAATTACACACTGCAGCTTTGTATGTACGAATAGTGTGTCTAAAATATAATTACACTGTGCAGCTTTGTATGTACGAATAGTATAATTATACTGTGTGTGTGTGTATTCTGCACGGATCTCTGTGGGAGTAGTTAGAAAAAAGCCTCTGTTGGAGGACTCTAAAAAAGCCTCTGTGTGGGTACTCTGCAGCACATCTTCTGTTGGGTTACTCTGCAAAGCAACCTGTGTTAGTGTACTCTGCAAAACACCCTCGTTTTTTGTTTTTGTTTTTATTTTAGTTTGAAGAGGCCCCAAAACACTGTGAATGGGAAATAGAACAAGCAAACTGCGGTGGAGTCTAAAGGGCCTTTTACACATAGCGAGATGGCTAGCGATATCGCTAAGGCTACTTTCACACTTACGTTTTTTTGCGCTGCACTGCGTGCGCAGTGCAAACACGCATAAAAAACGCATAATGCGTTTTTATGCGTTTTTTGTTTCTTTGCGCATGCGTTTTTGGAAAAAAACGCATCCGTTTTTTGCGCTGATGTGCGCATGACCATGCGCACGTCAGCGCACCCATAGACTTTAATGGGTGTTTGGGTGAATTTTGTGCACATTGCGTGCGCATGCATTTTTTTGAGACAGGTTGGATGCTCAAAAAATACAACAAGATGCATTTTGTGCGCCCGGGCGCACACTACAAAAAAACGCATGCGCACACATACGCATACAAACGCATGCCAATGCGCTCCCATGTTGTTAATAGGGAAAAACCGCATGCGCAAAAACGCAGCGCAAAAAAACGCAAGTATGAAACCAGCCTAAAGCGTCACCGATTTTGTGACGCAACAGCGATATCGCTAGCTACAGTTGTGGCCAAAAGTATTGACACCCCTGCAATTCTGTCAGATAATGCTCAGTTTCTTCCTGAAAATGATTGCAAACACAAATTCTTTGGTATTATTATCTTCATTTAATTTGTCTTAAATGAAAAAACACAAAAGAGAATGAAGCAAAAAGCAAAGCATTGATCATTTCACACAAAACTCCAAAAAATATTGGCCAGACAAAAGTATTGGCACCCTCAGCCTAATACTTGGTTGCACAACCTTTAGCCAAAATAACGGCGACCAACCGCTTCCGGTAACCATCAATGAGTTCCTTACAATGCTCTGCTGGAATTTTAGACCATTCTTCTTTGGCAAACTGCTCCAGGTCCCTGATATTTGAAGGGTGCCTTCTCCAAACTGCCATTTTTAGATCTCTCCACAGGTGTTCTATGGGATTCAGGTCTGGACTCATTGCTGGCCACCTTAGAAGTCTCCAGTGCTTTCTCTCAAACCATTTTCTAGTGCTTTTTGAAGTGTGTTTTGGGTCATTGTCCTGCTGGAAGACCCATGACCTATGAGGGAGACCCAGCTTTCTCACACTGGGCCCTACATTATGCTGCAAAATTTGTTGGTAGTCTTCAGACTTCATAATGCCATGCACACGGTCAAGCAGTCCAGTGCCAGAGGCAGCAAAGCAACCCCAAAACATCAGGGAACCTCCGCCATGTTTGACTGTAGGGACTGTGTTCTTTTCTTTGAATGCCTCTTTTTTTCTTCTGTAAACTCTATGTTGATGCCTTTGCCCAAAAAGCTCTACTTTTGTCTCATCTTACCAGAGAACATTCTTCCAAAACGTTTTAGGCTTTTTCAGGTAAGTTTTGGCAAACTCCAGCCTGGCTTTTTTATGTCTCGGGGTAAGAAGTGGGGTCTTCCTGGGTCTCCTACCATACAGTCCCTTTTCATTCAGATGCCGACGGATAGTACGGGTAGACACTGTTGTACCCTCGGACTGCAGGGCAGCTTGAACTTGTTTGGATGTTAGTCGAGGTTCTTTATCCAACATCCGCACAATCTTGCATTGAAATCTCTTGTCAATTTTTCTTTTCCGTCCACATCTAGGGAGGCTAGCCACAGTGCCATGGGCTTTAAACTTCTTTTTTTATATAACTGGATATTTATTGATTTTCCAATAGAAATTTACAGAATGATAACACATCAAGATACATGCAATCATTCAATGCAAAACAGTTAACAAACATAATAGAGACAAATATAATTGACAAGACAGTGAAACACGAGGGAGGGAAGGAGGAAAGATCCCAGGGAAAGATGGCACATTTTGCTGAGTAAATATCGATACTAAGCCTTCCGAGCCCAGTATACACCCCACAGGTTCCACGTTGCTTCAAAACTTTCAAACGTATTATTTATTAAAGCAGTGAGATGTTCCATACTTCGTATGTCCTGTATGCGGGAATGCAACTCGTTAAGTGACGGAGGATAAGCCAGCCTCCACTTCCTTGCTATTAAACATCATGCGGCTGTGGTCAGATGTAAAAGAATCTGCTGAATCCTACTTTCAATCTGCAATGGGGGATATTGAGCAATTAGAATTTAGGGTCTAATGGAATATGAAGACCCGTAACTTCGAAGATTAAAGTTTTGACCCTACTCCAAATCCCTTGTATAATTGAACAAGTCCAAAAAATATGGGTTAGGTCTCCATCATTAGAACCGCATCTCCAACATTGCCCAGATATATTAGGATTAAATTTATGCAATAACGAAGGAGTATGATACCAAAACATAAGTAACTTAAACTGGTTTTCCTTATACGTATAACAAGTGGAGGTCTTAGTTGCCCTTCTCCAGACCCCCTGCCACACACCCGGAGAAAGAGATTCCCCCAAGAAACCCTCCCACCTGTCCATATAGGAGTGTCTTGGAGACTCCTCCGGATACGGGTCTAATAAAATCCTATAGATATCAGATATAAGACCCTTCGTCGATACTCCTGCCCTGCAGAGTCTCTCAAAGCGGGTTGGTTTGGAGACTACTAAGGAAGAGTAAAGAGACTGCATATAATGCCTAATTTGTAAATACCGATAGAAAGAGTTTGAAGGTAAGTCGAAGCCCGATTGTATCTTATCAAAAGGTAACAAGGATCTAGAGTGACTATCAACTATATCAGCAAAACAAAAAAGTCGCTTATCAAGCCACAACTTAATCAAGTTCCTCCTAAAGCTGTCTGGTAGTTTGGGATTAAACAAAAAGGAGGTTAGTGGAGAGCATTTCGAAATCAGTGGGGATTTTTTCAAACAGGTATTCCAAATCCTCTTAGTGAAAGCTATTGGTCCCAATGTGTGTGAGTCGAGTTTATTTGAGGTAGTTGCCCATAGATAAGAGTTGGGGTGGATTGGAGCCATCCACAACTTCTCAATCTCCATCCACCTAGAGAATGCTCTAGGTGCAGACCAGGCTGGGACACATCTCAAATGAGATGCCCAATAATATTTGGTAATATCAGGAACACCCAAACCTCCTCTATCTCTGCTAGCTAACATAATTTGGTTTTTGATCCTGTGCCTTTTATGGGCCCAGATAAAGTGGATGATAGAAGACTGAATACCCTTCAGGTCTCCAGGAGGGACCGCAATGGGGAGAGTCTCAAATAAATGTATTAGCTTAGGGAGAATAGCCATTTTAACCGCTGATATTCTCCCAAACAGGGATAGTGGTAGGTTATTCCATTTATTAAGTATTTGTTTTAATTTCGAAAACAATTGGGGGTAATTATGTTTGAATAATAAGTTGTATCTAGAGGTCAGCTGCACTCCCAAATATTTCAGGGCAGTATCCTGCCATTTGTAGTTATAATTACCTTTTAAGGAGCTTAATAATCTGTCTGGAATATTAAGGGGACGAGCCTCCGTTTTTGCTTTATTTATTTTATAACCCGAGAGCTGGCCAAACTGTTTTAGAAGTGAATGCAGGGTAGGGTTGTATGTGGCTGGGTCAGAGTTAAGAGCACGTCATCAGCAAATAAAGACATTTTAAATTCTTTATCTCTAACCATCACTCCCCCAATGTTCGGGTCAAGGCGTATAGCCGCAGCTAGTGGTTCTATACACATAACGAAGCGTAATGGAGAGAGTGGGCAACCTTGATGGGTGCCATTAAAAATTGGAAAAGGCTGAGACAATGCATGGGGTAACTTTACAGCCGCCGATGGGTGTGTGTACAAACTTTTTAGGGCGGTTATAAAAGGTCCCGAAATGCCAAAATGAGCCAGTGTTTGAAACATAAATGGCCACCCAAGACGATCAAAAGCCTTTTCAGCATCTAAGCTAAGTAAAAGTGCTGATTTCTCTGTTTTATTGATCACTTCAATAAGGTCGATTACCTTTCTTGTGTTATCTCCCCCCTGTCTGCATGTAACAAAACCCACTTGGTCTTTATGAATTAAATGGGGAAGCATGGTAGACAACCGTAGAGCCAGCAATTTGGCAAAAATTTTTAAGTCTGCATTAAGTAAGGCTATAGGTAGTGTTGAGCATTCCGATACCGCAAGTATCGGGTATCGGCCGATACTTGCTGTATCGGAATTCCGATACCGACATCCGATATTTTTTCAATATCGGGCATCGGAATCGGAAGTTCAAAGTTGATTGACAGCCGTCATTTTGGGCCTGCCGGGGGGCTGTGCCGGCCTGCCGGGGGGCTGTGTGGACTGCCCGGGGTCTGTACCGGCCTGCCGGGGGGCTGTGCCGGCCTGCCGGTGGTCTGTGCACCCTGTGGGGGTCTGTACCGGCCTGCCGGGGGGCTGTGCTGATGTCCGGGGGTCTGTGCAGGCATCGTCCGATGGGACTACAAGTCCCATCTGGCGATGCCTGCTACCATGACAGTGATTGACACATTAGCCAATGATGGGACAGTAGTAGTCCCATCATCCGGCTAATGGAATTGGCAGGCCTGTCAAGAATTTGTTAAATAACTTCACTAAGTGCGGGGTTAGTATGGTGCTATATGTTTTATAGTAGAAATACGTTAGTCCTTCGGGACCAGGGGATTTACCATTGGGAAGAAGAGAAAGGACATCCAAAACCTCCTCCTGCGAGATATCCTCGTTAAGAGAAGACAAAGCTTCTATAGTAAGTGAAGGAAGATTGCACTTTTGGAGAAAGGATTGCATAACTCTCCTCCCCACATCTGAGTCCGGTGGCAAATTGCTCGGTAAGTTATATAGTTTAGATAAATATCCCTGGAACATATTTGCAATTTTAACAGGGTCATATATTATTGCTCCCTTTTCATCTCTGAGAGCATATATTGAAGACTGACTTTTGTCATCCCTGAGCTGTCTCGCCAATAGTGTGTGAGACTTATTTCCTTTTTCATAGTATTTTTGTCTACTATAAAGTAACATTTTTTCAGTTTTGTAGTTAATAATGTCTTTTAATTGGGAGCGCGTAGAGACAATATCCCTTAAGATTCTTTTGGATGGGGTAGCGGCAAGCCTAGCCTCAAGATCCCTCAACTGGGCAACAAGCAAGCCCGTCTGGTGAGCTCTCTCCTTTTTGCTTTAAACTTCTTGATGACACTGCGCACGGTAGACACAGGAACATTCAGGTCTTTGGAGATGGACTTGTAGCCTTGAGATTGCTCATGCTTCCTCACAATTTGGCTTCTCAAGTCCTCAGACAGTTCTTTGGTCTTCTTTCTTTTCTCCATGCTCAATGTGGTACACACAAGGACACAGGACAGAGGTTGAGTCAACTTTAATCCATGTCAACTGGCTGCAAGAGTGATTGTTATTGCCAACACCTGTTCGGTGCCACAGGTAAGTTACAGGTGCTCTTAATTACACAAATTAGAGAAGCATCACATGATTTTTCGAACAGTGCCAATACTTTTGTCCACCCTCTTTTTTTATGTTTGGTGTGGAATTATATCCAATTTGGCTTTAGGACAATTCTTTTTGTGTTTTTTCATTTAAGACAAATTAAATGAAGATAATAATAAAAAAGAATTTGTGTTTGCAATCATTTTCAGAAAGAAACTGAGTATTATCTGACAGAATTGCAGGGGTGTCAATACTTTTGACCACAACTGTATCTTGCTTTGTGTGACACGTACCTGCGACCGGCCCCCCAGCAGGATATCGCTGATCGTGCTCGAATGTCCTGGGCCATTTTTTCCTCTTTGGCGTCCCGCTGGTGCCGACTAGCGATGCCTGGACGCAGGCGGAAGTCATCATCATCATCGCTGTGGTGTGACAGGTAAGAGCAACTGCCAACGGATCGCTTATCGCTGCTGCGTCGCTGGTGAGATCTGCCTGTTTGGCAGCTCACTAGCGACCATTTAGCGATGCACCAGTGATCCTGACCAGGTCGTATCGTTGTCGGGATCACTGGTGCATCGCTAAATGTAACGGGACCCTAACAATGGCTGAGTGTGACTGGTAAGATAAGTCCTGTTGGATCCATGCCTGGTTCATTTTAATGAATGTAAGCTTTCTCACGTTGCTTGTTGACAGGCGCTTGCATCTGTCTGTGATAACACCTCTTGCAGTGCTAAACACACCTAGCGACACTACACTTTCTGCAGAGCAGGCCAGCAACTCCAAGGCATAAAGGGCAAGCTCAGGACATGTGTCCAATTTGGAGACCCAGAAATTAAAAGGGCCAGGCCCATCACTCAGTGCATGAAGACATGTGGACACATACTCTTCCTCCATGTTGTTGAAACTGTCAAGCTCATGGATTTGATCCCTTGAGCTTTTGTTTTATGGTTGGCTTCTCTTTTTTAAATTCCATCTCCCAGTGGGTGTTTCCTTCTGGTGATAAATTCATTTAGATGTTCTGACATTGTATTGACGTTTGGAGGAAGTCAGTGAGTTTTGAGCTAAGGATTTTTGCCTTATTTCTTTTTTATACTTTGCACCTCTCTTCTGTTTATCTTTAGTAAGTAGACTGTATATTTGTTAAGACTAAGGCTACTTTCACACATCAGGTTTTCGGCGTCAGGCGCGATCCGGCGTCGTGCCGGAATGCCGGATCCGGCAAATGTTTTGTAAAACCTGAAGTGCCGGATCCGGTTTTCTGCCGGATCCGTCTTGTTCTTGACAGACAAAACCGGATCCGTCTCATCCGGTTCATCCGTTTTTCTATCCGTTTTTCTATCCGTTTTTCGACGGATTACGCCGGATCCGGTTTTTAAAATTGACCCTTGTGGCCTTCCGAACGGGATTGGCTACTGGAAAACTAGATATAGCATGTTCCTACAGCCCTTCTTTGACAGGTTGTAGAGAAGAAAGTGCAGGTTGGAGAGAAGAGCAAGTTACTGGCGAAGATGGATGTTGTCATTGGAAATATTACCACTAGAAGTTCTGTGACGGTTTCAGGGACAATTTTCCACTATACTTTATGTCACCTCAAGGCAGAGTACACTGGGATGACAGAGTGTGAGAGATTTTTGCCCTAAACTTGTGTACCTTCTGGACCAACAGTATATACCTTTGCCAACCAAAGTTGGCTATCTTGTCATGGTCTTACTATTTTTACCTTTAGGCCACAGGTGTGTACCTGGTTGTGTTTTATGCAAAGTATTTCACCTTTTAACAAAAGTTGTGTACATTGGTAGGAAATCACCAACAATAAACACAACTTTTTCGGTGAAATACTTTGCTTCAAACACAACCAGGAACACAACTGTGGCAAAAAGCTAAAATTTACCCACAGTTATACCTGGTTTTGAATACCTTTTTACCTTTGAAATACCCTGTATTTAACCTTTTTTTAAAACATAGTTCGCCGCAGAAAGAAATGACAGACAACCATTGTGAAACGATAATTTAACTTTTATTTAAATTTTTTTTTTTTTTTGTAAAATGTTTTTAAAGTGCAAAAAACTTTTTTAATAAAGGTTCTAAACCCAATGGGCATTTTTATTACAAAAAACACACATTTACAATTCTGTGTACTGTGGGGTGGAAATATTGCTGGAGGGGCTGCGGGACACTTCAACACTGGGTGTGTGGAGAGAGGACTGGGATCGTGGTGGGGAAGGAACAGTTAGAGGTGAAGGTGTGGAAAAAACTACAGAATGGGTGGACATGTGGGAAGCAGAAGAGGTGGTGGGTGGTGGAGTGGAGGGTTGGTCAGGGACTGTAGGAGCAGATGATGTTGATGGAAAGTTGTATGGGGAAGGAGTTTGGTACGGGGAAGGAGTTTGGTACGGGGAAGGAGTTTGGTACGGGGCAGGTTGCTGGAAGTGGGGAGATGACTGGTACTGGGGAGGTTGCTGGTACTGGGGAGGTTGCTGGTACTGGGCAGGTTGCTGGTATGTAGTAGGAGGGGGAGGATGAAAAGTGGCTGGAGGGGGTGCAGATGTAATAGGAGGGGGAGGATGGAAAGTGGCTGGAGGGGGTGCAGGTGGAGGAACTACAGTGGTGGGAGGTGGAGGTTGGGAGGTAACCTGCTGTAGAGCACCGTGGCATGAATGCATTACATGCATCTGCTGGGTAGGAGATAGTGTTTCCATGCGCTCCACAACAGACCTGAAAAAGGTGTGGTTTGGCGAAGATCTTGCTTCTGAATGCATGGTTTGCAGAAGTGTCTTCACCTCCAGAATGCTGGAGTTGATCTGCTGAAAGCCTGCGGAGATTTGCTCTGACAAGACTTTGAGACAGTTCTGGAAAGATGCATTCAGATGCAATAACTCTTGTGCATAACTCTTTTCCTGACCCCTCTGCCGCTGGCGCCCAGTACCCGCAGGTGTACTAGAGGCAGCAGGGGCAGAAGGGTGGGGTAAAGGGAAAGCGATCTCCTCACCAGCAGCTTCATGTAATGTAGGCGGCCACGATGCTCCTGTGCTGGTGGATGGGACAGATGGGTCGAATGTGTGGGAAGGCTGGGAAGGTGCAGATGTACCGGGGCGGTCGAAGTGTCCCTCGGTGCCGGTCTCCTCAGGGATCGCCTCAGAAGGGTCCAATCGTGCAGGCTCCCGAGTGCTGCTCACCGTGCTGTGGAATAAAGAGAAAAAAAAACAATTAAAATACTGACATGGTATGGCCCTGGCTGAAAAAAAAAAGTTACATCTAACATTTTTTTCACATGTGGTGTGTAATATTTACCTTCTGGTGAGCATTGTTTCCCGGAGGAACGACAGGGCTTGTGCGTACTTGTACTTGCTCCTGCGTCCTCCAGATCCACTCGGGGCCCGCATCTCTTTATTGAACTCCTTCTTGAAACGATCCCTCACAGACCGCCACCGATTCACAATTCTGTTCCCTGAAACGAGAAAGGAGTGGTTAGTATACAACATCAGTGTTTCACAAACTCCAGTCCTCATGGTCCCCAGGGGTCATGTTTTCAGGATTTCAATAGTAAATAGAAATCCTGAACACATGATCCGTGGGGACCACGAGGACTGGAGTTCGGGAAACACTGGTTTACATCAAGCAACCTGTATATACTTACGCTCTTTAATCTGGGCCCGAGCTTCGAGGTCCTCCCAGCGGCCCACAAGGAGAGAACAGATTTCCTCCCAGAGTCGTCGGGTAATGATCAGGTCAGCGTGGCGGCGGTCAGCCATATTCCAGAGCGGCTCCCTTTCTCTGACGAGATCGATGAGGCGGTCCACATCAATCCCTCCATCCTCACCGTCAGAGTCGGGAGCACGCTGTGAAGGCTGTTAAAGAAAAAGACAAAAATAACATAATTAGCCTCCACAAAAGAAATGAAATAAAAAGTGCAAAAAAACAAAGCAAAAATATTTATACTTACACGCTGGTGACCGCCGCGTTGCTGTCGCCGACGACCCTGGGAGGCACTGCGAGGACCTCTTGGCCGAGCACCAGATTGGGAAGACTAGAGAAGAAAACAAAAAATGTTATGTGTTTGGATGTAGGCATTTGTTTGCTGTGTGTGGTCTGCAGAACATTGTTTTCTATGTGTTGTGTGTAGTGTGATGTTGTGTTTCTGCGTTTGATGCAAAAAACTTACGAATTGTGAGCCCACTCCAAGCGTCTGTCCACCCCTTCCTTCTTCTTCTGGGAGCTCCTCTTCATCTTGTGATTCCTGTTTTGAAATAAAAGGCAATGAATAGACATATATTACAGAGATGATGGATTTTGGAAATAAAAACTTACCGTCAAACGCTGACGATGCGAGGGAGGGCTCCCAGAAGAAGATGTGCTGTCCTGTTGATGGCCAGACTCCATGGCTGTGGGTATTGCTGCTGCCAGTGATGCCATTTCTGCTGCTGCTGCTGCATCTCTTTGGCGGCTGTTGAATAAAGAGAAACAAAGGGCCAATGAATATCTTGATATTCCATGGCCCTAGTTTGGACGAATTGGGGATTTGATAATTACCGTCTCTCATCTGCTTCTGGACTCCCCTCCCGTTCAGCATGCTGCTCCATTTGGGGTGGTGCTGATGGTGCTGCTGCTGCAGATGTCTGCTGCCTTCTCCTGCTCCTGGTTCTTGGCTTGGGTGGCATGTTGGGTGTGGCTGAGGGTCCCATTGTCTTGCTTTTATATATCTCCTGTGGGCAGAGCTACTGAGCATGCTCAGACCAAAAAAACCGGATCCGGCGCATTGCGGCGCTCATAGGCTTTCATTGTGTGAAAAAGCCAGACGCGCCGGATCCGGCGGGTACGGCTTTTTCGCCGGAGACAAAAAACGTTACAGTAGACGTTTTTTCCAGACGCCGAATCGCGACACATTGCGACACATTGCCGGATCCGGCGAAAACCGGATGAAACGCATGGCCATCCGGCGCGATCCGGCGCAAATGCAAGTCAATGGGGGGGAAACCGGATCCGGCATTGCATTTCGCCGGATCCGGTTTCTGTCAAAAGCGCCGGATCGCGCCTGACGGCGAAAACCTGATGTGTGAAAGAGGCCTAAGAGTAATTGCTTTATTCTTTGTTTGGTATTTTGTTATTTTCTTTATTCACTCTGAGATCTTTCCATTGTTCAGCACACTTCTCTTCTAGAATTTAATTTACACTCTGCCTTCCGATTCTTTAGAAGGAATGTGAAGCAAGTCAGTGGCCATTTTGGGAGTTTAAGTGCATCTTGTCATTTAATAGTTCTTTGGTTAGGGCTATCTCTATACCCACAGGCACTACTAGGGACTGTGGTGTCAGGACATCTAGTCTGTACAGTAACTGGCAGCATCAGTTGTGGGTTTTTTTGTGTCTAACCCATTATAGCGAGTGAGTTGCTACACAGACATAACCAAAACTCTGTCTCCTGCTAATACAAACTGGATCAGATGCTGGTGCTGGAGGTTCCTAGGTGTTGCCGATACCAGCTTTGTTGGTGACTTTCTCATCCTTTGCCTTGTGCTTCCACTGAACTCCCATTGTCAGTTGAAGATGCTGTCAGTAATGAATCTACCAGCATACGCTTATGTGGGGAGTAGGACCCCCATATAGTGATTGGGCTGGAACCAAGGGGACCGCCATCAGGGTTCCTGAAGGAATCAAACCAGGGGGATGACAAAGGGAGAGACACGACAAAGGGTGTCAGGGCAACAGGGGGTGGGGCTAGGATAAAAGGAGCAGGGGGCGTGCTCAGGTGTCAGTTGACAGAGAGCGGGACAACAGGCAGGAAGCCGTGTGAGACAGAGAGGACCGAGGGAGCAGACGGTGTATTCTGGAGAGACCGACAGGGTCTGTGAAAGGAAAGCTGTGCACTCACTGACAAGTGACACGTGAGGGACTTTCACCGGCGGCCGTTCCCCTCATACGGTTGCATACAGCCGCCCCCGCTGTATCCCTTCCTGCTGTGACAAGCCCGCGACCTCCAGTGACCACTGCAACTACAGACCGTTCCGTTACAGCGGTCAGGACACTGCCCCTCTGCCTTCTCCCCCAGTTGCGGTCCTGTCATCACCGGACCCTGGGGACGCGATCCCGCTACAGGCGGCCGTAGAGGCCCCTGTCCGGTTTGCTCAGGGACCTTGAGCAGAGGTTGGTGAGCGGTTATATTTTGAGACTGCGTCATAACCCCGCGGTGAGATGAGAGCCGCAAGGAGACACCTGTTGCGCCCATCGGCACAGTTTCTTCAGGGCCTGTTGTGCCCCACCATCATCGTTTATTCAGGGCCTGTTGCGCCCCACCGTCATCGTTTCTTCAGGGTCTGTTGCGCCCCACCATCACAGTTTCTTCAGGGCCTGTTGCGCCCCACCGTCATTGTTTCTTCAGGGCCTGTTGCACCCCACCATCATCGTTTCTTCAGGGCCTGTTGCGCCCCACCATCATCGTTTCTTCAGGGCCTGTTGCGCCCCACCGTCATCGTTTCTTCAGGGCCTGTTGCACCCCACCGGCATCGTTTCTTCAGGGCCTGTTGCACCCCACTGGCATAGTTTCTTCAGGGCCTGTTGCGCCCCACCAGCATCATTTCTTCAATGGCCTGTCAAGCCCAGCTTCATCCCGGAATATCGAGGTGTCAAAGCAGCCGCATCAGCGACCTCTACGTGGCCACGCCTGTGATCCTGACAGACGCCTGGAAGGATAAGTTTATTATAAGAGATAAGGGCCCCCCAGTTTGGTCATACGTGGCCTATAGCACCCGGGCCAACCGGGTTAGTCGCATTACCCATAAGAAAGTGTTGTTAGGTTTGTTGAGTCCCTGCGTGGACTGGTTGCTGTTAATACCTTTTTTTGGTTGCTCAATATAGCCCCAGTGGCTACAGTTTATAAAAGTTATTTCCACAAACCACACTCAGTCTCGTGTCTCGTCACTGCATCCCGTGAACCTGCTCTGACCCTACACTTACATTCCCACACTTTCCCACACTTTCTGATCACGCTCTAGTGATGGAAGTAAGGATAGTAAGTTGTGCTTATAGTGGGTATCCAACAGGGTGGCTACTCAGTAATCAGCACATGAAACAATCAGGCAGTCGTTACGCAGGCACAGCAACATTTATTGTCTCATGTGTGCCAGGCTGCCCAGAGGCAATGACCAGCTGTCCTCAGTGGGAGGTGTATTGTCTGGATCCTCTGTATTGTCTGTATCCATCTAGCCACACTCCAGTGATGCCCATGAGCTGCTTTGAGTGCCAACCTGCTGTGAACACAGTTGTTCCTTATGCACCTCCTCCTCATTCTCATCCTACAAAACTGTCCCCTGGCTGGACAGTTGTGTACCTGGCCGCTGTTGGTACAAGAACCCATCCTCCAAACCACATGTGGACAACTAACCTGATAATGGTGTGCAAGATTCCTATTCTTCCATCTCTTCCTCCTGTGCCACCACTTCATCCATCATCATCTGAAGTATTTTTTTCTAGGAGGCATAGAAGTGGGATATTAGCACTGATGATGGCATCATCAGTGCTGGCCATGTCCGTGGATTACTCAAAGCAGTGAAACATGACACACACATCCCGCATGGAGGCTCTCTTGTTGGTTGTGAAGTGGTGTAGTTCTGCAGAGCGACTCACCCATGCATGCTGCAGCTGAAACTCAGTATTGCCTGCTGGCATTCGCACAGTCTCTCCTACATGTGCAAGGTGGAGTTCCACCTTATGAGTACATCGCATATGGCGCGGTGGGCAGTAAGGCAGAAGTGAAGTTGCAGAGCAGATAGGTGAGCAGCAGTAGGGTGAGAACACTGAAAGCATGCACAGACAGCCTGGAATTTCAACAGCAGCTTTGACATACTGTATCTGTGTATCTGACATAACTTTGTAATTTTGAAAGAGAATCTGTTCCTCTATGGGATGTGCAGTTGTGGCGTCGTAATGCCATGCTTGCACCCAGAATTGTCCATACCTTATCTGCCTTTCTATGTGCAGTGTCTTTATCTTTCTTCTGCGCAGGCACCAATGAGTCACTGCTACTGGTTTGCAAGGGGGTGAAGTGGAAGACACATGCTCATGTGCCGCAGGTGAAAACTCTGCACTTTCCACAGAGAACCAGGTGGAAGATAAAGCGAAAGAACTAAAAGCACTCTCAGTCATCCAATCTAAAACAGTCTCTACTTGTTCTGGCCTCACCATTCGTCCAGTGGTACTCAGGCCTATGAAATTATGCAGAACGTCCTGTCATCTGCGTGCACTAGAGGAAAGTGTTTAATTTGGGACACAGATAGATCACATCCTCTCTCTCCCTCCAGCAGCTACACCACTATCAGCAGCAACATGACTACATCCCCTATTTGATGCTCTTCTTATTGTTTTCACCCCAAAAAGGTGCAGAATATTACACTGCAGGGCTGTGTGACATGCATAGTGGGGGGGTGCTATTATAATGAAGACAGGAGGCAGAGATTTCTTCCAGGCACCACACGCCCCTGACCCCGGAAGAAATAATTAACATAAAAGATTAAAACTCAATTTCTCAACAACTAGACCGCAGCGATGAGGCATACAGGTACGAATATTTTAAGCATTCTATCACCTGTATGCCCATATTAATATAATAGCTTAAAAGAATCCCAGGGGTGAGAGATTACATTTAAAGAAGCTCTGCACCACAAAATTCAGCACATGCGCAAAGCAAGGGTTGTGTGTCAAACCGGCTAGTCCCAGACCTGCTACAAGATTTTTCCTGTTACTTGTCCTTGTATTGGTGGACCGTTACACTAATGGCATTGCACAGTGCACACCTTAGTTTGTCTGCTGTCATATCCTCTATTACCAGGGAACCATGTGTTGCTCAAGAGGAGGAGGAAGAGGGTGATACCACAACAGAAGAGGGAGCAGGAGGAGGCTCCGATCTTTACTGGTTTTGCAGGTGTGTACTCCATTACAGCTTGTGCTTCACATTCAGATGCCTTGTCATGCAGGTGGTGCTCAGTTTAAGAACATTTTTGCCCCATTCCAATCTCTGACGGCACTGCATGTAAACCACTCTTGCATTGTTAGGGATCTCCTTCGAGTTGACTTTGGTGTGCTCAGTTTGTCAGCACGGTGGCCAGTAGTGGCCAACGTGCTGGCTAGGTGCTGCCAGCTATGCTTTTGCACCCTTCTCCCTTTTTTGTTGTGCAGCTGGGGCAGCGTAACCACCACCGCTTTCTCTGAACTGCCCACATCACTCGGATGACCTTGATTCCATGTGGGATGTAGGATTTCATCATCTCCCATTGTACCTCTCCAGTCTTTCCTTAAATTGAACCTGTCACCTGTTTTGGCCGCTATAAGATGCATCCACCGCCTTCCAGGGCTTATCTACACCTCCGGTCCGACCTGAAAGATAAGAAAAATAAGTTTTATTATACTTACCCAGAGCAAATTACTGCAATGAGCAGGCGCTGGGAAAGGTCAAAGAGGCCCAGTGCCTGTGCACTGCAGTACTTTGCTCTGACCTCAACAGGTCAGAGAAGTACGCCTGCGCAGAAGTGCGATGCCGGGAGTGATGAAGCAAGCAGGAGGACGGCATCGCAAGAAGATGAGAGGCCCCGAACCCAGACCTGCGACACCCATCGGACTGGACCGGACTGCATCGGACCGCAACCCCTCCGGGTGAGTATAATAAAACTTATTTTTCTTATCTTTCAGGTCAGACCGGGGGCTTATCTATAGCATTATAGAATACTGTAGATAAGCCCTGAAAGGCAGTGGCCACGTCTTATAGCAGCAAAAACAGGTGACAGGTGCACTTTAATTCTGCTGCTTTACTAATACACTTCGGTCCTCACTACTCCTCCATTTATCCTCCCTGCAAATCCCTTCACTGTCTCTCAATTCCACTTCAAACTACTAACACTTACCTACAAAGCCATCCATAATCTGTCTCCTCCATATATTTCTTAACTAATCTCTCGATATCTTCTCATATATAATCTCAGATCAACCCAAGACCTCCTTCTCTTCCCCATAATCCCATATTCCTCATCCAATCGCCTGCAAGATTTCTCCCGAGCATCTCCCATCCTGTAAAATTCTGTGGCCAAGCACGTCTGATTATCCCCTACATTTAGAACTTTGAAGCGGAGCTTGAAAGCCCATCTCTTCAGAACAATTTACAGCCTGCAATGACCCCGCTGCCAACCTTATCACTACCAGAGCTTCCAGCTCACCAACACTGGAGCTGCTGCAACTCCTGAACCTGCTGTCTCCTCTTCCATTATCCTGTATAATGTAAAGCCGCAATGGTTGGATACTCTCCCTTCTGTACCTGTCTGTCACTATTAGTCGGTTCATTGTAATTTCTATTTGTGTTTTGCATGTAATCCCTCATCATGTATATCACCATAGAATCGATGATGCTTTAACCATAAATAATACTATTAATTCCCCACATGATCTTGTACCCAGTCCCGGATCCAGATAAAAAGCTAGGAAGCAGTCTACTAAACTATCACTTTTGCTATGCTCATTTTCATAGTTCACAAGATGAGCACCTACATGCACAACATACTGTTACACTTTTCCCTTATGGTATTTCACTAAAGTGCAGCGCTTGTTTTGCTCTTCTCTTTTTCTTTTATATATTACTTGTGAACATTGTTAGGCGTCGGGTTCCTGCACAAGCTCAGCAGGAATCCAGAGCCTCATATTCTGCTGTCTCTCATTGTCTATTGACCGCAGAGGAGATTGCTTAGCAGTCTCAGCGTCCTAGACCCTCTGCCCATACCTGTTCTGTGGGTCTGGCTGTTGCTGCCACCTTTGGGTCAGCATTAGCAATGCAGGCTGCTTTGCAGCAAAATGCTTCAGAGGCTAAGTCCTCTGATCGCGCTACTGGGCATGCTCACAAGACGATCTGCCATTGGAGATCGGGAGTCACATGCTCATGTCCTTCTCCTGATCTCATTGGTGCATCTCAGAGTCCCGGAAGCGCACGGCGCTTGGCCATGCTCTAGTATAGACTCTACTTGCTACGTGTGTGAATGATGACGGATGCATGAACCTGCGAATGACTCATTAAGACTCCCCTCCCTCTGAAATTACGTGTGTGGATAGGGACTTGGTCATAGAGTCAGCGCCAGTCAGTGGCACGCTACAGACCACAGTGCATACCATCACCTAACTAGCGTCCGACAGTGCACCCCTCCTGGGCACTGTCTCATAGCGGCTGTGTCAGTCGCCGCGCTACACGCACGGTAGGTCTAGACGGACTCTGTCCCTCTGCCTTGGGCTCAGTTCCTGTGACCATATACCGTGCGTGCATTTCTCTGAGACCTGTGAGTCCAACAGGCTCAGTACTTATGTTTATGTCTAAGGCATCTCTGTGAAGCTAACAGAGTACGCCCAGTGCACACCGGGTGGCGTTCAACCCGTGTGCGATATACCGCCATATTGTGCGTCTACCATTATATAGCAGCAGTTTAACACTTCTGTACGGTGGACCCCGGGCGGCGAACGCACTTTCTATTATTTTAATTTTAATGCGTTTCGCCGTCCCTAACAAACATAACCTAAAATGTAGATAACGTTGAGGTTCCAGCCAGTAATTTCAATAAAAAGAGTCATTCTGAAGAACAGACTGCTTGAGGAGCACATGTACATTTCACTTCTTTTCTAGGTGAGAATCCTACAGTGTTTTTATGAACCTATAAACAAGTGAAGAAACGTCCAAATCGAAAATGTTTGTATGTAAAATTCCAGGAGACTTCATTGCCGCTAACTTGATATCAAATTGCAGAATTCAATCATTTGGACAAATTCTTCTAATGGGTTAACCGGTGTCATGTTTAAGATGCCGATGAACGACCAACAAATACTTTTCTATGTCTTCTGGTTTCAATGATGCAAAATTTATAATTAAGCATTTCAGACAAAAGGCCAAGCACATTTACAGCACATTATGCATTTCTATAAAGGAACATTTTTTTTTTTACTGAAGGATATGTAAATATTGCACTAATAAGAGGTTTTGGAATTCAAAATGCCACAAAAGGTTATGACCTGAAGCCCTGTTAATAGATGACTGAGGGCGTACACTAAGTAGCTCTGAATGACAGCTACCACAGGGTATTTTGCATGTAAAATAACCTCCAATGAATGACCTATGTTTTTCCCTTTCAAGTATATGACAGTAATGAATGTAAAAAGGGAAGCTTTATCCACAATGAGTGTTATTTACAGCTGAGTCTAAACAGGAATTAGTGGAGCATATTCAATAGCCTGATCTCTGGAAAATTGCAGACTGTGAAATGTTATACATGTTATAAATACATATATATTAACAATACATAGCGATACATGCATAACAATATATTAACGATATATTAACTATACACGTGCAAATTTGCTACATTTCTGTTATTGTTCACGTTACCCTCACTCCACTTCTCTCTTATCTATGAATTAAGTCAATGTTTAATAGGAAACTGTTTCTTGGTTGGGTGTTTTTTTTATGTAAATATGCAGTCCGCGATGTCTATAACTAACCATTAATGATCACATGGATTCACATCATATTCTAGTTATTGGGCAGGTGAAAGCTGATTTTCTAATGGATTTGATAACATGAAATTCTTGATTCATTAAACAGATTTTAGAAAATATGGATTTATTCAAAAATGGAGGTGATCGCATGCAACCCAATCCACAATTGCGTTGAATAAGTAGCCATTAAAGCAAATGACGAGAACTTTGGCCCGTGACAGTCAGAACAGGCAAACGACTGCTTGTTTAGTTCTCATTATTTTCATCGTGCCAATTTCACATGTGGATCCCAGTGGAAATGAACACCACATGGTGAGTACATGCCAACTCTATGCTGATGACAATACGGATTTCTAAGTATCAGTTATAGTCCTCGCGGACCCAACAGGTCATGTTTTCAGGATTTCCATAGTGTTACATATGTGAGAGAATTCCTGATGCCTTGGGGGCTGTGAGGACTGGAGTTTGGGGAACACGACTTAGAGGCTTCCAGATGAGCTGTATGGTAGTTGCACAGGGGCCCTGCGTGCAATAGGCCCCCTCAATATGCACCATAAAAGAAATGATCAGGGTCTCCTACTCCTACTATAGAATGCGCTTAAGGAGCTGAATATCATGGTAAATAATTAAAAGACTTGCTAGAAAGGAGCTCTACGAGGTCACTTAGACAAACTACGAGCTACATAACTTGGGTATCAACAATGTTTCACACTCAGAGGTTTAACATCGTCTACTAAGTCGTCAGGATGAACCTTATTTGCCAAACTGTAATTACCTTGTTGGCCATGCAGCCAATCAGGTATCAGCTTTAATTTATTAACCTCTTCCCTCCATATGAAATAATAGTATGCCATAAGGAGAGTTTGGGTGTAAGGACTCATGCTCATGTGCGTGAAAAATGGACAAGATGAATCTAATCGAAAATCGAATTGCACTCTGACTAATTATCACGCTTACCCTTATCTGCAGGAGGGTAGCATGACCGGTCAGCGGTCCCGGCGTCAGTGTAGAAACTCAGACCATTGGGCTGTCAGAGGGGCCCGTGTAAGAACACAGTTTGGGAGGTCGCAGGACCTGTGGAAGGGGTGGAGCGCTGGTTAAAGCGCTCAGAGGCTGCAGGACCTAGCACCACGTAACGTGCGACATCAGGGGGGCGGAGCTTATCGCAGGGACGCTGAGGTGACGGGCAGGGGGCTCCGAGAGCCAGGGGTTTATACAGTAGCGATGGTCGGGCAATCCAGAAGTCATACACAGGAGGAGCAATGCGGTACAGAATCAGGCAGAACAAGAATGGTCAGGGAAGCAGGAGGTCAGGCACGGGTCGGGCTGCACGGTACAAAATCAGAAAGCGAGAGGGTAGTCGAGGGAAGCCAAAGGTCAGAACACAGGTCAAGCAGGACGGTACCAAATCAGAAAGCCAAGAGGCAAAACCCAGAAACCAGACCAGGTCATACACACCACAGACACGGAAACAGGCGAGAGGCACTTAGCAAAGACAGGGTCGGACACACTCAAGTATGAAGTATAAACGACAGGAAAGATTGCTCGCCTGTGGCCATAAATACAGGCCAAAGAGTGGCTCTAACCATTAACCCTTCGCTTGTCAGACCAAAATTCCAGATACCATGACACTAATGATATTGTATGATTACCTACTTTTTTCTAAGCTCAATTTGGACTGAGAAAAAATTTGCCAAATGCTGTGATTGACCGTGTATATTGGGCAAGACTGACCAATGCAAGACAGTGGGTGAGAGAAAAAAGATCACACTGCACATAGACCACACGTGTGCTAGCAATGAGAGCCAGCTCTGAACTCTGCTTTGTAATCACTTAAATGCCACTGTCAATTTTTTACACCATATTTAGTCATATGCGAAAAAAAAGTAAAAACTATAAAAAAAAAGTTTTTAAAAATTGTAAAAAGATTATATTAAAAAATGTAAATATAAAATATAAAAAAACCTGATAAGTTTTGAATCAACTGCCTTTTGCCCATACAAAAATAAAGTAATTCAAAAACAAACATATTCACTAATTACTCTTTTATAAATGTTTGATCTGTCAAAACATAAAATTATTTAACTCATAAACCTAATGAAGAAATAAATTAAAATGTTAAAATTGCTAATTTTGGTCATCGCACCTTTCATAAAAGATACAATAAATGAAATCATAACATTATACGTGTCCCAAATTGGTGTCAATATCAGCTACAACTCATAGAGCACGAAATAAATCCTCACCCAATGACTGGTAAGTCATTGGATTTATCTGTACTATGTACACTCATACAATCAACAAAGCTCCTGCATGTAATATCATTGGTGATATTATTAGTGTTAGTACTCTGATCAGTATGGTGCAATTATTCATTTACTATGTGGTGGTAATATGTGGTCCAGTCATGCTATGGGGATATTTATCTCTTTCATGTGGTATTATTGGTAATATTGGTCTTGGTATAGTGATTTTGTTCAGTAACAAGATGGTGGTTATACTCAGACACTATGTGGTGATAATACATGGTCATTGTGTGGCGGTATTTATCGCCTTCATGTGGTTTATTATTGGCATATTAGTTTTGGTATTGCAGATTTGTTCAGTAACAATATGGTGATATTTGTTATTCGGTACCTGCATGACTACAATTTTAAGCTATTATTTGGAAAATTATGTTTTATATGAGATTTATATATACTGTATATATTGTTTGTAGTCTTTTTTTAATGGGGAGGGGGACACATATATCTTTATAGGATCTAGAATGCTACTGGGGTCCCTGCATCCATTTAACATACTGGTGGAGCCGGGCTCAGGTCCAAGTTTTGCAATCTGCATATGTATCTCATTATGAAAACCAAAAGGCTGACCAGCACCTCCGAATAGAATAAAACAAGTGTGAACACGTTCAAGCTACCATGTTTCTATCTCTTGTTTGTATCTAATTATAGTAGAAAAACATATTTTTCTATCACAGTGTTTGCTATGTATGGAGATGATGATTTTATGTCTTCCTGCACATAGTTTTCATTTAGAAGTAAAGCATGCAGACATTTTATGTAATCACCATAAAAAATTCATATTGTCACTCTCTGAAGTATATTTCAAACATTTCAAAAGACACAATTAAAATCACTAAGCAGTGAGATGAGATCATAGTGAGGAGAGCGACACCAGGAAGAGTTATCATATGTGCGGCTCCCAGGGACATCGCTGCACTTTTTGAGAAGACCAATCATCCCCTCTCCAGCAGTGATGCATACAGTATATCACAGTTGTCCCTGCCTGTCGGCAGCTTCATCGTCTATCACTATCACACTGGTCTTTGCTCTGATCGGAGCGTTTTCACCAGTGTGACAATTTTAGATAGTGAACCTGTAAACAGGCAGGGTTAAATCTTCTAACACATTTAAAGGGAGGGTGCCATCCAAAAATTTTTTTTATAACAATTGAAAAAAATGTAAAGTATTAATGTTTCAGTAAAAAAAAAAAAAGTATTAGCATTAGTTTTTAATTAAGTAAAATATGAAAAGTAATTTTAAAAGGTTTAATATTGTACCCTTTTAAACCCCAGGGGGAGCAAGTGCTGAAATTTTACAAGAGAGCCCATTGTAGTGCTAGCTCACATTACGACTGCAGTAAATGTGGGTGGGATCTGCTCACATGTGTGTGACGTCACTACTCTCCTCCCCTTCTTCTTGGTGATTGTAACAGGGTAAGAGAGGATGAAGGTTTGGATCACAGTGCAGAGCCATTTCATTGGTGACTGCCAGTGATACTGACAAGTAGATGGTCAGCAGGGGTGGCTGGCAGCACTGATTCTGTTAGTTGGTACTGCTTGCTGTATGATAAGCTGGGGTTAGATACGTGGAGTGTATAATGTGCTGCGATTAGATACGCTTAGAGTAACACACTTCAAGTAGATACAGGGCTGCAATGTAGTGTGTCACATTATGGGATTAGATATGTGGCTCAGCTTAGTGTACCACACAGGTTGGGATTAGATACACAGTATCTAATGTATGTCTGTCATCGGGCTTTATAAAACAACTCCTACAGCCCTTTAATAGCTGCTTTATAGGGAACAGACTACTTAAGGGGGTCTCTCTTGATCTGCGCTTGGTACCAATTGTCGGATCTTCAACCACTGGCAGCGAGAATTGGTCATTGGCTATTATATTATTTCTACCCTCAATAAAACGCGTTTTCAGCCAGATATTCTGATTTAAGAAATAGAAGACTAAGCATCTCAAAATCGTGACTGCCCATCTGCACTTAGAAGACAAAGTTTAATAACAATGAAAATAAATTCAAATATTAAGGCTATGTGCATATGATGCGGATTTGTTGTGTTTCGGCAGCGTTTTTTTCTGCATGGACCTGCACCAAAAACGCAAAGGATTACTAAAGCAAGGTTAATCAATGACAATCCTGAATTGTTGGGCACATGATGCAGAAATTTCCATCTTTATTCACTGGATTTTATTTTCCACAGCATGTCAGTTCTTTTTGCTTATCTGCCGCGTTTTTCACCCATTGACTTCCATTGAGTCACTCAAATCTGCAGCAAAAATGCAGATGTAAAAAGGATTGTGGATTTGCTGTGGATTTACTGCGGATTTGGTGCAGATTTGATGCCAAAAACACAGCAGATTTGTCAAAGGAAATCATGTCAGAAGGAGGAAGAGTGTATGGGCGGAGAATATAGAATAGTACCCATCTTGGTTGAAGCACATCAACAATGGAGGTTGGACAAGGAAATTACATCACTTATTTAAAATTTTTTTTAAATACTATATCTTTATTTAGGCAACAAATCCGCAAACAAATCCTCATATAAATCTGCATGTAAATCTGCATCAAAAACGCATAAAATCCACATAAAAAACGCGCAGAATTTCCTCTGCATTTTCTGCCAAGAGATACAGAAACTGCGTAGAAATTTCCGCAAGCAAATTCACAACGTGTGAACATAGCATTATTATTCCAGATGTGCTCCTTAATAGAGGCTCTCAAATGTAATCCCAAAGGGCAAAATTCGCAAGCTAGTGTAACGGGAGCAGTGGAACCACTGTGCAGTGATCTGAGGAGAGCCTAGAGTTGCGTAACTAGGTGAGCACCTGACTTTTCACTAGAGCCCCTGATGGTGGGGTTAGACTTGGCTCCAGATGAACACCAGGTGCTACTCCAGGACCCCCAAGGGACTGGTAGTTGGAATGGCCTGAAGGGAAATAATAGCTGATGCAGGCAGTCACGGCAGGTTCGAACTAGTATGGCTGATATACAGACAGGCACGACTGGTGCATACGGGTCCAGCTGTAATACAAGTTGGCATGGCAAGTGCAGGTGTGTCTGGCTGTAATACAGGAAGGCACAGCAAGTGCAGGGGAATCTAGCTGTAATACGGATTAGCACGGCAGGTGCAGGCAGAACTGGTTGTAAGACGGAATGGCATGGAAGTTGCAGGTGGGTCTGGCTGTTGTACTGGTTGGAATGGCAGGTGAAGGTGGGACCGACTGTAATACAGACTGACAAGGCAAGTACTAGCAAGGTGGTTAGGAATGAACTGATACTAGAGGGACTAGTGGGAGGGGTCCTAAGAACTAGCAAGTGTGTTTAGGAACAGACTAACAACGTTGCACAGGCACCTGCATGCAGGTGGATGTGTCTCAAATAATAAATGTCCTCCAGCCATTGGCTGGAGACACTTTAGGATGTCACGTGCTCCCTAAGCACAGTGCACAGGGATCTGCGTGCCATGCTCACACCCCAGGCAGCAGTTGACAAGGAAGGAGGTGTGGGACAGGAGCTGCGGTAGTGAGTGAGTCGGCTTTCCTGCTGGGGGACTAGGGCAGCATGCAGGAGACGAGTGCTACAGTTAGCGCCTCTTTTAAGTATGACTCTGCCCCCCGTGACCCTTTAAATTCTCTGAGGTGCCAGAATCAAGCAAGGAAGACCTAACGACATTATTTAAAGCATACATTTCTGCTTGGGCTAGGACCTCGGTTAAAGCTTGTTTAACAAAGGTCCTAAAGTTGAATAGATTGTGTGAAACAGACAGTGGCACATTGAAAATCTCACACCTTCCAGAATGTCCATGGTCCTGGTCTGGATACTGTGTGTTACCAGCGCTCAAGCTCCCGCAGGTGGTGAGGAGGCGAGCATGGCCGCTCTGGTGAATAGGGAGCCTGGTCATCTTCATCACTGCATGCCTCTGCAGCATCCTGCCAGGACATCGCAGCAGATGCCGCTGCAGGAAGATCTCTTTCTGCTGTACCAAATAAACAGCCTGATTTGCTGTGACTGCTTGATCCCTGAACAGCCACGCTTGAACAGCAGAGGTGGCTAGATGTGTCCCCTAATCTCCGGCTGTTGCCATGGCAGCCAGTGCTTCTTGATGATGCTGTCAGGCTCGCAGAGAGCCATGCAAGTCCTGGTAGGGATAGTGATGACTTCCTGCTGCTGCTGATCTTTCAACTGGCGGGAGGCGTGTCATGGGTGTTTCACATTCTGATGTGACTCCTGGAGGATCTGGTATCAGAAGGTCACAGCGTTTATTAGATCGCAGGTCCTCTTTAGGATCCATTTGTCATTTACCTTGAATTGGAGTGGATTTACTTTCATTTGGTGGTGAAAGAATTAAGGACCCTTTCTCTTCTGACTGTGAACTTGGAGCTTGAGCACTCAGCTGCAGTACTTTGTGAACACTATCTTCCACTATATAAACCTATTGCTAGCATCATTCCTTGCCGGTTATATTTCATCTACACTGACCTCTTTGAAGGAGCCAGTCTCTGGATAAGCTGAGGTGTTCATTCCTGTTGCAGAAGTGAAGTTTCCTGTTGGAGAAGCTGAGTAGTGTTATTTGTTGTGTCTTTTCCCACTGTTTGTCGTACCTTCCTTGTGTGGTCTTATTGCAGTAGTGGAACTAGTGCCTCACTGGCCTGCTGACTAGACAGTGCGAGTGTGAGTTCAGGGCCAGCGAGGGCTTAGGCACATGATTGAACATCCAGGGAAGGACCTGTTTAGGGACGATAGTGAGAGCATGGATCAGACTCAGGTTTAAGTTAGGGAGAAGGGTGAAGGGTCCTCTCCTATCACCAGGGTTTCCTTTTACATCTTTCCTGGTGGTGCACAGCATGCTGGGCATCCTCTTGGCCTTAGTATGACTAGGTGGCAGTGAGTATGGCTCCCTGTTCTTTCTTTTTCTTCGCAGGCTCCTACTTCACCCTCTAGATTAGCCTTTGCTTCTGCTGTCCTCTTCAATCCATCCTGGGGAGATCTTCTTCAGCTTGACAGCTTCTTAGCCATTTTTCTCTGCTTTCATCTTTGGCGCTTTAGATCAGATGCTTCAGTAGGTTTTCCATTCTTCATTCTTTTGTTCATCAATAATGACAGCTGACCCAAGAAAGCCGATACTTAAATAATGTTCTTCTTCCTAGTCTTTTTCAGTTTCACCAAACAATGTCCAGGAAAAGAACCACCAAGACAAGATTCCAGAGCTGAATTTGACCTGATAAGTATAGTGTATAAGTGAAAATGGAAGCCACTGTGACACCAATGAAAAATAAGGATAAATAAGAACAAATTGCAGGGTTTGTGTCTATTCCACTAAACTTTACAATTGGGACAATGCAGTCAGGCAAACAACATTCTCCTGGCTTTCACCAAACACAGACTTGTTCATCAGACTGTGAGATGGAAAAATGTGATTCATCACTTCACAAAACACATTTCCACTGCTCCGAGTTCACTGATGGCATTATTTGCATCACTCCTTCCCACACTTGCCATTGTGTTTTCTGAGGTAAGGCTTGCATACAGCTGTTGGTCAGGGAAATCAAATGCCATGGAGCTCACGGTGAACACTTTTTATGTTGATGTTAATGATAGAGAATGACTGCAATACTGCCGTTATTGAGTCAAGGGAGCTTTCATAATTTTTAGGCTCTTTTTGCCCTCAGCAGCTGAAAAACCCACTCTGCTACTTTGTTTTCAAATAATTTTATTGTTTTTTTAGAAATAAACAGGGTAGGGAAAGGAAGGTAGGGAAGGGAGTGGGGAATAAACAACCTTGTACAGGTACGGAAATTTTTTTTAAAAAACTAGAGAACCCACAAATAGGCATAGAATAACATATATCGAATAACAACATAAAAGAAAAAAAAAAATCGACAATCCTTATTATGGGGTAACATTCCACTCTGCTACTTTGTAACTGAGTTGCTGTTGTTCCTAAACTCTATCCCATTTCTATAATACCACTCACAATTGACTAATGACAAAATGGAGAGGTCCAAAGTGAGTTTTAATTTTAGTTTTTTCATCCAATATTTATTATGCTTTGGGGGTCTGTAGAGAGGTGTGCTTTGTTTTATTCATGAATGTATATACAGTACATATGTATATAATATATATACTGTATCTAATACATATATGCAATTTATCAGCAGACATAACAATTCCTACTACACTCTAGCTATCTGCATCGGAGAACCACTCGATTTGCTTTGCTTGAACGATGTAACCCAACCTGCAGCTTTGATGCAGCGAGCTTTAATGTCTACTCTTATCTATTTAGAAGCGAACAAGCAGAATAAATCTTTTTGCTCTTTCAGATATCATATGAAATCACCTACTTTGGTCTTTATATGGCAATATAAGATTAAGTTAGACTAAGTGCTACTGTCTGATAATGAGGAAAGTTACTTTTTAGGAAATCTGACAAAAGTAAAGGCTTAAAGGCACAGAATAAAAAGATTAAATGGAACAGAAGATTGTATATTCATTTAATTCATTGTAAAGAAATCCTTGGGGGAAGTCATCTCTCTAATACTATACTTTTTATTTTGTGCACACATAATCATCATAATAATAGATGAAGATAGGTTAAGTCTACTGTAAGAGTACATTGCATGATTATTGAATTTCTACTGTGATTATGACATTTAAAATATTGAATACACTAAAATATACAAGATCTGATAATACTGAAGACTGACATAGGGAAAATAGTGATGTACGAAGGAACGTGTACAACAGCGTAATGGGGTGTCTACCCAATAAAAAATAATCCTAATGATTAAATGTATCTGACACTTGTTTTTTTCCAACTAATCGGAGATTAGCATTATGTAGAGACAGAGACCCTTATTTCAGCGATGTGCTACAGAGACCCTTATTTCAGCGATGTGTCACTTACTGAGCTGCTTGCTTAAGTTTTGATAAAATCACTGTTTTGTCAGCAGGAGATTATCACTAAATGACTAGTAAACCTGCTGCCATGTAATCCTCCATATTCATGAGCTCTTTCCCTGACCCCACCACTGATTGGCAGCTTTCTGCCTATGCACAGTGTACACAGAAAGCAGGCAATCAGTTGAATGGGCGGGTTATACAGAGCTCTATGGTCAGTTAACTGGTACATGTTGAGCAGATGATTTCAGCAGCCAGCATCCCAGTAAATGGTACCTCAGTAGTATCAGGGTCTCTGCCCATATGTATTCTGCTCCCAAATGAGGTACCAAAAACGTGTTGGCAGATTCTCTTTAAATGATACCCAAACTTATCTTACCAGCTGTTTATCCAAAGGCTTGTGTACACTGGTATCCTACATCTTGTTCGTATTGACATATACAGTATATTGATATGCTGCATTGACACTCATATAGTACATACTGTATGTTGCACCAAGGTACAGGTGCATATCACAAAATTAGAATATCATCAAAAAGTTAATTTATTTCAGTTTTTCAATACAAAAAGTGAAACTCATATATTATATAGAGTCATTACACACAGAGTGATCTATTTCAAGTGTTTATTTCTGATGCTAATGTTGATGATTATGGCTTACAGCCAATGAAAACCCAAAAGTCATTATGTCAGTAAATTAGAATACTTTATAGCACCAGCTTGAAAATTGATTTTAAAATCCAAAATGTTGGCCTACTGAAATGTATGTTCAGTAAATGCACTCAATACTTGCTCGGGGCTCCTTTTGCATCAATTACTGAATCAATGCAGCGTGACATGGAGGCGATCAGCCTGTGGCACTGCTGAGATGTCATGGAAGCCCAGGTTGCTTTGATAGCAGCCTTCAGCTCATCTGCATTGTTGGGTCTGGTGTCTGTCATCTTCCTCTTGACAATACCCCATAGATTCTTCATGGGGTTAAGGTCAGGTGAGTTTGCTGGCCAATCAAGCACAGTGACACTGTTGTTTTTCAACCAGGAAATTGTAATTTTGGCAGTGTGGACAGGTGCCAAGTCCTGATGGAGAATGAAATATCCATCTCTAAAAACTTTGTCACCAGAGGGAAGCATGAAGTGCTGTAACGTTTCCTGGTAGATGGCTGTGCTGACTTTGGTCTTGATAAAACACAGTGGACCTACACCAGCAGATGACATGGCTTCTGAAACCATCATTGATTATGGATACGTCAGACTAGACCTTGGAAATCAAGGTCCCAGAGTCTGGAGGAAGAGTGGAAAGGCACACAATCCAAGTTGCTTGAGGTCTAGTGGGGGGTTCCTACGGTGCCCTAGACCCCTCGTTCACAGCCGGAGAACTAAATAAGCCTAAAGAAAGAAAGGGGAAATCTAAACTGCCCTAGAGCAGACCCCAAAGCAATAGACAGCCCCCAACATGTATTGTCAGTGAAAAGCAGATGAAAACACAAACACAGACAGAAAGACAGGTTGAGCAAACGATGGGGCCCAACTAACTAAATAGGAAAGGACAGAAAAGATGCTGGCTGCAATCTGCAAAAAACCCTACCAAAAATGTCCCAACCGTCTGATAGGGAAAAAGGCCCTGAAGTCGCTAGACTTCAAAATCACTATATCAGCACTCAGGTATATTCTGAAAACAGAGCAAAGAGATAAACTGATCAGAGACAAAAATGGAGCTCAGCCCATCCCAACAAAGGCAGGCTGAACACAAAACATGAAGCAAACAGACAAAATCTCATGGAAAAATAAGAGCGCAAAAACTTAGCTTTCAGTAGACAGGACTAACTGGTTGCAAGAGCTCAGAGCAGAAAGGATCACCAGCACCCCTGTAGGGCGTCGGCTGCCTTATATCCACTCAGTGATTCCGGGTGTCCAATCAGGCTCCACCTGTTCAGATGACCGGTTCTTCTCAACCCAATCAATTTCGCTACCTCTCTTCACCAGCAGAGGGAGTTCATCAGACATCAACGGTGAAGGGGAAAATGAACTCACAACAGTACCTCCCCCTTGAGGAGGGGTCACCGAACCCTCATTCACGCCACCAGGACGATCAGGATGGGCCCGATGAAAAGCACGAACCAATCTTTCGGCATGAATATCGGATGCAGGGACCCAAGAATTATCCTCCTGGCCATAACCCTTCCATTTAACCAAATACTGGAGTCTCCGTCTAGCCAGGCGAGAATCCAGTATCTTCTCAACCTCATATTCCACATTACCTTCCACCAATACAGTTTCAGGAGGTGCCACCACAGGAACTACTGGCTCAGCAAACCTCTTTAACAGAGACTTATGAAACACGTTATGGATCTTAAATGTAACAGGAAGAGCCAATCAAAAAGAGACAGGATTAAGAATCTCCAAAATCTTGTAAGGTCCAATAAATCTAGGTTTAAACTTTGGAGAAGCCACCTTCATAGAGATATTCTTTGATGACAACCAAACCATATCACCCACCTTAAACTGGGGACCAATGGTCCTATGACGGTTGGAAAACCGCTGGACCTTTTCCTGGGAGAGAGACAACCTACCCACCGCTTGGTCCCAGATCTGGTGCATTCTCTCCACCACAGTGTCAACACCTGGGCAGGCAGAAGACTACACCTGCCCTGAAGAGAATCGAGGATGAAACCCAAAGTTACAAAAAAAAGGTGACATCAAAGTGGCAGAACTAGCTCTATAATTTAAAGCAAATTCGGCCAAGGGCAAAAATGAAACCCAATCATCCTGATCAGCAGAAATAAAACATCTCAAATACGACTCCAAAGTCTGGTTTGTTCTCTCCGTCTGCCCATTGGTCTGAGGGTGAAACGCAGAGGAGAAGGACAACTGGATTCCCAGCTTGGAACAGAAAGTCCTCCAAAATCTAGAAATAAACTGAACTCCTCTGTCAGATACAATGTTCTCAGGAATCCCGTGCAAGCGAACCACCTGTTGCAAAAACAAGGGCACCAACTCTGAGGAAGATGGCAACTTAGGGAGTGGTACAAGATGGACCATCTTAGAGAATCTATCACAAATCACCCAAATAACAGTCATTCTCTGAGAGACAGGCATATCAGAGATAAAATCCATTGAAATATGGGTCCATGGCCTCCTGGGCACCGGCAAAGGCATCAGCAGCCCACTAGAGCGAGAACAAAGTTTAGACCGGGAGCAAGTCCCACAGGACTGCACAAAACTCCTGACATCACGAGACAAGGCGGGCCACCAAAAAGACTGACTCACCAAATCTCTAGTACCAAAAATACCTGGATGACCAGCCAATGCAGAGCAATGAACTTCAGTCATCACACTCTTCCTCCACTGGTCAGGAACATACAATTTTCCAATGGGACAATGCTCAGGTTTGTCCTCTTGAAACTCTTCCAGAGCCCGTCTCAAATCGGGCGAGATGGCAGAAAGAACTACCCCCTCACCTAAGATGGTAGCAGGCTTGGTCACAACAGGAGAATCAGCAAAGAAACTCCTAGAGAGGGCGTCTGCCTTGACATTCTTAGTGCCTGGAAGAAAAGAGACCACAAAATCAAAACATGTGAAAAACAAGGCCCACCTAGCCTGTCTAGGATTCAAGCGCTTGGCCGACTCCAGGTAAATCAAATTCTTGTGGTCAGTAAGGACCACGACTTGATGTCTAGCTCCCTCCAACCAATGTATCCACTCCTCAAATGCCCATTTCATGGCTAACAGTTCCCGACTCCCCACATCATAGTTACGTTCAGATGGGGAGAACTTTCGGAAAAAGAAAGCACAGGGATTCATTTTAGATGTTACTGGATCTTTTTGGGATAAAACAGCTCCTGCACCAATCTCAGAAGCGTCCACCTCTACCTGAAACGGGAGTGAGACATCAGGTTGCCCCAAAACCGGAGCAGAAGTGAATCTTCGCTTCAGCTCCTGAAAGGAAGAAACAGCCTCCGGAGACCAATTCAGCACATCAGCACCTTTCTTAGTCAAGTCAGTCAATGGTTTGACAATACCAGAAAAATTAGCTATAAATTTACGATAAAAATTAGCAAAACCCAAAAATTTCTGGAGGGCCTTCAAAGAAGTGGGCTGAACCCAATCATAAATGGCCTGTACCTTGGCCGGGTCCATTTCAATAGTTGACGGAGACAAAATAAATCCCAAAAATGAAATCCTCTGTACCCGAAAAAGGCATTTCGATCCCTTGACATACAGGGAATTCTCCCTCAAAATCCGGAACACAGTCCGAACATGTTCCATATGAGAGTCCCAATCCTTGGAAAAGATCAAAATATCATCCAGATAGATGATCAAAAATTTATCCACAAAGTCTCGGAAAATATCATTCATGAAGCACTGGAAAACAGAAGGGGCATTAGTGAGCCAAAAGGCATCACCAGGTACTCAAAATGTCCCTCTGGAGTATTAAACGCCGTCTTCCATTCATCCCCATGCTTAATGCGAATAAGATTATACGCCCCCCTGAAGTCAAGCTTGGTAAACCAGCAAGCACCTTTAACTCTAGATAATAGATCAGAAATCAGGGGTAACGGATACTGATATTTAACAGTAATTTTGTTGAGGGAACGATAGTCAATACAAGGCCTTAATGAACCATCCTTCTTGGCCACGAGAAAAAAAACAGCACCTAAGGGTGAAGAGGATGGTCTAATATGACCCTTCTCCAACGACTCCTTAATATAGGATCGCATAGCCTCGTGCTCGGGTACAGATAAATTGAAAAGTCGACCCTTGGGAAATTTACACCCAGGGCTCAGCTCAATTGCACAGTCATAACTCCTATAAGGAGGCAAAGACGCAGACTCAGTCTCACTAAATGCATCATAAAAATCAGCCAAATAGTAAGGAAAATCATGCGACTGGGGAGAGGTGAAGAAAACAGGAGCGTCACTAAGGGCACACCGACAACCCCAACTCACCACAGACACAGATTTCCAATCCAAAACTGGATTATGGATTTGCGGACGGAGACACTGAGTACAGGACTGGGCACTGGGGTGCAGGACGGAGACACGGAGTACAGGACTGGGCACTGGAGTACAGGACGGAGACACAGAGTACAGGACTGAGGAGAGAGAGTGAGAAGGGGAAACCCCTAAACACTTGGCCAGGATACCGTAAGGAAAGGCACATGATAATCAGGCATCTCCACCATGTTGGAGATGCCTGATATATCCTGTGCTGCCGGCTGATTGGGCGCGCAGGCTTCTGGGCGGGCGCTGCAGGGTTAGGAGACCTGCAGAGCACGCGCCGCGGCCTAAGGCGCCCGCAGTGCGGCGTGGGGGGGCGCTGGTGAGTATAGGCGGCGGCGGGCCCCGCCGCTGCTGGGATGGCGGTGGCTACCGCCGCCGTGACACAGCCTCGGCTTCCATAAGCCCTCAGCAGTGCCACAGGCTGATCACCTCCATGCCATGCTGCATTGCATTGATGCAGTAAATGATGCCAAAAGAGCCTCGACCAAGTATTGAGTGCATTTACTGAATATACATTTCAGTAGGCCAACATTTTGGATTTTAAAATCATTTTTTCAAGCTGGTGTTATAAAGTATTCTAATTTATTGAGATAATGATTTTTGGGTTTTCATTGGCTGTAAGCCATAATTATCAACATTAACAGAAATAAACTCTTGAAATAGATTGCTCTGTTTGTAATGACTCTATATAATATATGAGTTTCACTTTTTGTATTGAAGAACTGAAATAAATTAACTTTTTAATGATATTCTAATTTTGTGAGATGTATCTCCAATCTCTTAAACAGATTTCTTGCCCTAAGGATTTATATAACGTTGTTGGAATAGATTGTGGTTAGTCCTATCTCATGCCTTAATACAGAGCTAATACAAAGGGAAAATACAGTGCTATGCAAAAGCATCAAACTGCGACATACAGTATAATGTATATAGGGAGAGAATAAAAGTGTATTGTGTGCAGTGTAGGGATAGGAAATAGTTAAGGTAGGATGGGTTGCTGTATGGTAAGGTTAGACACAGGAAGAGTAAGGAGCAGAGGGCAAGGGACGCCCGAACCGTCCACACGGGCTATAGGCCCAGGACGCCACAGCAGTAACGCAACTTGAAGTGAAGAGAACCTCAGCCATCCACAGCTTCAGAACAGATAAGCAACGAGTCAGTGCAGTTTGGAGGGCCAGAATGTGGCAACTCATTGTTTGTGCAGAAACCCTTAATACCGGGGCAGAATGGTCAAGGGACCCCACAGATGCAGTGAGCATGGACAGTAAAAACGCGGTGCAGACGAAAAAGACAGAACAGAAGGGCAGTACTCTCTTTCAGAGGTTTTCTTCTTCGCTAAATAATGATCTTGTGTCTGGGGTGAAACAGACCGAGGGAGGCATAACCGTAGCAGTATTGCACAGAGGGATGGTCCGACCCGGGCCGTGCTTTGTGAACACGAGAGTAACGCAAGAAAAGAAAGGGAACATTGTTTTGTGAAACCTGTAGGGAAGAATGTGAAGTCTTTGGATGTGCTGTGTAACGAAACCAGTAAAGATGTTATTGTTGAAGTTGAATTAGACTGTGTCTCAGTTTCTCCTGACCTATCTGGAGAGGATCTTCCACAGCAGAGAAGGGAATCAGAAAAAGCTGGACCTGAAGGCACAGGTATGCTGACAAATGGTGAATATGTTTCTTTGAGGGGAGGTCTGGAAACTAATGTCCAGGTGTCTTCGGCGATGACTACGGTCCTGGCCGAACCTTACACTGTCATCTGCATGACAGTGTGGCAAACACTGGCTGATTGGCGGTATCATCCTTACCACCACTCAGAGAGCCGAGGCTCCCATGCTCTCAGATGACACCTGTACTCCCATCAGCAGACCTCTGTGAGCAGAGGTAAACTTTCTACCACCAGTCACAGTTGCTGGCTCAGAACCTCAGCGCTCTGACCGGTGGTAATAATTTTACCGCCAATCAGAGCCACCAGTGTTTCTCACACTGTCATGCAGAACCCAAACAGTATCACAGACTTCCTGGAGAAGTCCGTGTTAGAGGTCCAAGCCAGAACAGTAGGTGTTCGGTACGGGCCCCGAACTTTATTGTTTGGGTTCGTCCTTCTCTAGTTAGGACCGTCCTGACAGGGTATTTCTTGGTGTTGGTAGGATGGCTTTTACACTTTTATTTTTAATCAAAAGCAGTGTTTACTAAGTGCATGTGTTATTTTAATACAATATTGCTATTTACTTACCCATAGCACCTTATATATTAATTTTGTTTTTATCTTAGGTTTTGTCTGTATATAGGGATAGTATCTTATAAAATGGCTGCATAAAGAATAATTTTTTTTCCAAACTCCAAGAATCTATTTTTCAAATTCCCAGCAGTCTAATAACCATGCTAGCCACCTTGGTCCTCCACACTCCCTGCCCTCTCGGAAGCACAGTTGACCATTAATAGGAAGAAATCTGTTACTGTGCATCATTTCTAATGGTAAATTAGAAATTGTAATAGTTGCCTGCCCCTACAACCCCTTGTACCAGTTTATAATCCTTTATTCCATACCAATGCATGCTGTATATGTTTTTTCAATATTTTTCCTCTGTTATGTCTTCCCCTGGCTCCAAAACTGTCTTTGATGTCACTAACAACCAATAACAACACAGCTTTCATTTTATCAAGGATATTTCAAATTTTAAAGCGAAGGTCTGATTCGTTGATTTTGGCAATAAAGAGAGTTTCTCTTTTGGACAGTACAGATAAATTGGGCTCAGTTGTTTTTATTATGGTGTATTATAGATAGAAGATGACCATTATAATGAATAAGGACAGAAATATTTATGCTTTCAACAGGAAAAATCATTATTGGTTTACTGGCTCCCTGGTATTTCTTTGTGTCTAATATGCAGTTGAGCAATGTAGTCGGAGAAGAGAGAAGTACCGTAGTTTTTTCTTTGAAAGGAGAAGGCAAACATTGCTCCTCCCAACCTGTTAAATAAGCACAGTGTTAAAGGGCATGTGCAGTCTCTTGACAAAGTAACTAAAAGACATCTGCAGTGGCAAGTACTTTTTGAAATTGATTGCATTGGACAATTTTATTATTTTTTGGATTTTAACCACTGAGCTATGATTGATTGGTATTGTGGGATATTCATACGTGTCAAGTTATGAAGCCATCTGCTCTGTCTTAAATGTGTTGTCTGAAAGTTATCTAGACCAGATGTATGGCTATATAAGTTTTGTGTCAAGGGTTTTGTAATCATTGAATAGTTAATTGAGCATAATTTTAATTTAAAATGTTAGGTTCAAGTGAAAATTGGGAGTTTCTAGTAGCTACCTCTGTAACATGCCATAAGGATTGGAGTCACACAGGTTTTCTGGGAAACCAACAAAAATAACATTATTACCAATAATATCTGTACATTCTTCTAAATAAATTGATAGATTATTGTAATTATTAATATACACTGGGGTATAAATAATTAAATAAAAATACAAGGTGTAATAAAATGGTTGATGTCACAATACTACGTACAAAACTTACTGAACACAGAACAGGATTAATTGTGTGAGTAGAAAGATATTTTCTACATTCACTGATTGTTAGGTATGAGGAGACAAAGGAGGGAAATATCAGCTCAGACAGTAGCGTAGCTACCGGAGGGCAGAGTGTACGGTCGCCTTGGGCCCCTTGCTCGGAAGACCCCACACAGAGCTACTGTTACACTTAACTATATCGGCGTGCTGCGCTTGCTGATATTGTTTAGCTTTTCAGTAGAGCAAAGATATATGATCTCCCTGCATTACTGCTCTATGTTTTGTAGACAACAGGTCCCTTTAAGCCTGCAGTCTACAGAACAGAGGGCAGCATAGTGGCTCAGTGGATAGCACTGCAGCCTTGCAGCGCTGGAGTCCTGGGTTCAAACACCACCAAGGACAACATCTGCAAGGAGTTTGCATGTTTGCAGGTTCCGCTGCGGAATATAATAGTGCTATGTAAGCAAAAGCATAATAATAATAAATAATAATGTGATGCACTGGCTGAGGCATTGACGCATGCCCAGGATGTCAATCCTGGTGCGGTTGACATCATTGGGCCACACTGGTAGTGATGACAATGCGTTGGTTTTCCTGTGCTTTGACAGGATTAGGTGGGAATCCTGGATTAGGCGAGTATATGATGTTTTTATTTTAATTAAAACAAGTGGTGCAACTGTGGGGGCATCATAAGGTATGGGCGACCCCTATACATTTTAGAATCTACTGTGGGGGACTCTTAACAGTGTGGGAACTCCATAAAGTGTAGCAGCCATTATAAAGCACTTGAACAAATGTGGGGGGCTACTATACAGTTTGGGGGCTATCATATGTTGTTGGGACTACTGAGTCTGCCATTATAAAGTGGGGGAGCTAATGTGGTATTGATTATGCAGTTTTGTTTCTTCATTGAGGGATGTGGGGACTATCGTGGGGGGATGTGGGGCCATTATACAGTGTCGGAGCTAAAGTGGGGGCCATTATATAGTTTGGGGGCTATTGTGGGGGCTATCATACAGTGTGGGGGCTATCGTGAGAGCCATCATACACTGTGAGAGCCCATTATACAGTCTGGGAGCTACTGTGGGGGCCCATCAAAATGTGGGGACTACTGTTGGGGGTTATTATATAGTGTGGAGGCCATTATATAGTTTAGATGTACTGTGGAGGGCATCATACAGCGTGGGGGACCAAATACAGTGTGGGAACTAATGTGGGAGGGCTTTATTCAGTTTAGGGACTATTGTAAGGGCCATCATACACTGCCTTTATACAATGTGGGCACGACTGTGGGGGCCTGTCAAACTGTGGGGTCTACTTTTGGGCCATTATGTGGGGTTATTATATGGTTTGTTGTCTACTACAGGGCCTTCATAAGATGTGGGGACAACTGTGAGGGCCATTATACAGTCTGGGACATAATGCAGGGGACCATTATACAGTTTGTAGCTACTGTGGTGGGTATCATACACCATGGGAGCCATAACACATTGTGGGAGCTAATGTCGGGGGCATCATACAGTGTGGGGATTATTGTAGGGGAGTTCTGGGCCAATCTTACTGTGTATAGGAAAGATGGGGGAGCCTTACATGGGGGGACCCAGGAACATTATTAAAATTTAAGTTGACACTTAGGAAGCATTATTGTTATAGGGGCACCAAGAGTATTCTGTTTGTCAAAGGTGCACATGGGGCATTATTACTTTCTAGGAGCAAAATGTGGACACTAGTTTCTAGGGCACTGGCACAGGGCAATATTTTCTAAGGGCAATTTTACCAACTAGAGAGTACAAAGGAGTCATGTTGACCCCTTTGAGACTAAGCCTGTTCTCATCTTAATGACCAGCCAATTTTTACAATTCTAACCGCTGTCATTTTATAAGGTCATAACTCTAAAACATTTCAACAGATCGTGGTGATTCTGAGACTGTTTTCTCCTGACATATTGTACTTTATGATGCTGATAACATTTCTTAGATATGACTTGCGTTTACTTATGAAAAAAACGGAAATTTGGGAAAAATTTTGAAAATGTCTCAATTTTCAAACTTTTAGTTTTTATGTGATTAAATGAGTCATATCACACAAAATAGTTAATAAATAACAATTCCCACATGTCTGTTTTACATCAGCACAATTTTGGAAACATAATTTTTTTTTGTTAGGAAGTTATAAAGGAGGGCGTGGCCTGGACTGCTAATGGCATAGGACGTGCAGTCTGAGTGCTCCCGGTGTTCATCACCTAAATCTATACACATCTACTATCAAAAATCGTTTTCTTGATTTATTCATACAAAGGACCCTACAGCCCAGCATCAGGCCCTTTTGGACTTTTCCCCACAAGGATTCAAGGGGTTTTTGCCAGTGCCTGTGATCAGGAGACTAGGCTGCACCACAGAGGCCTACCAAGCCTGCCACCTCTAGGCCGGAATCCGGTTTAGAAGATTTCGGAAAAATCACTATCAACATTCATCCAGATGCACACTGGTCCCTAAAGGACTTTATTCCTCTATTTCACACTGATTGGGACCGCATCTGTGAATTTACAGCCTCCGGTGCCTTTTCCTCCAGCAGCACCCTCCTCCCACGCGCACTGTGGCTCCCCAGGGGGCCCCCGCGGCAAGGAGAAGGAAGAAGAGGCCTCTCACCAACCAGCGCTAAACCCTCCGAGACCCAGATCCCCCCACCACCATCCACGGTAAGGATCGCTCCCTTAATAAACAAAAAGAAGCAGGCACATCGGTGCTTATTGAAAGAGAAGCCACCGCGCAGGCGCACAAGCGTCGTCCCCGGCTGACAACCCCGAGTGCCGCAGGACAATAGCGGCAAATCGGGGGTCCAGATAGCTACCACCCGCAGCCACTACTGGGCTCAGAGGGCCCCGATCTCCCTGCCAACCTACGGAACAGCGCCGCCCGTGGCTTAATCAGCTCGCACGGAGCCCGAAAAGAAGCCGCAGCGGGTGCCGAATCTGCTGCTGTGTCAGAGTGGCTAGGTATACCCGCGTAGTGCGCAGGCGCGCATCTTCTCAATTACATCACCGCTGACAGCGAGAGAGCCCGCTGCAGCAGCACAAGTACTGAGCACTCCCTCACTGCGCAGGCATGCTCAGACCCTCCTCCCATACAAGCTGACAGCACGGAGCAGCGCAAGATAGTAGCGGCGCCGGAGGATAAAAATCAAGTTATAAAATTATAAAAACACAAAAAAATGAGATCATTAAAGATTTTACCAGGCACCAGGGGGCTGAACAATCTCGGGCACCACCACCAATTATAAATACTATCAATACCACCAGATCTCACCCCAGCAATTTAAAACAGGAACCACAGTGAATCAGCAAGATCAGACCAGCGGCCATATTTACTCAGGCCCTCATTGTGTAAATACTCCTGGAATAAACCCTATTAACGCCCAAGGGATAACAAAATAATACTGTGGTAACAATATTAAACAAAGAACTCTCAATAAACCACAAACAAAGGTCTCACCCTACTCTTCCCCCAAGATCTGCATGCCCTGGCTCTTATACAATATTGCCTTAAGAAACTACATTCTGATCAAAAGGCCAAATAAATCATTTTGATATCTAACCCCCATCTTCACTACCTTCTATAAATCCAAATCTATTAAACAATAGACTGTGCTTTTTGTGTCCCCCAAACACACCCAGCTACTAAAATTCATTATCTCTACTAATCTGCCTCCTCAGTAGCCCTGAACAGTGACTTGCATCGACAAAATGAGCCAAAACAAAAAAAATATCCTTAAGCAAAATAAGGCATCTGCCTCTACCTCTTCTATACCCATCAAGGCTGACAGGAACAAGGGGAGTAAATCACATCCTTCTGCTGACACGATCAGCCCCACTAGGTCCAGGACACCCCATAAAACAACCGCCAATATGGACACGTCAGTCTCTACAAAAAGAAGAAACCCAGGGGACTGGAGCGAGCAATTCTCATCCCTAAGGGACCTCAAAGATGACCATGAAAATGACTCATGGTCTTCATCACCAAATCTCAGCCCAGACAAATGTAAGCCAAAATTGGACATTTCTGATATTATAAGCCATGATACTATCGAGGCCTATATGGTCTCCCTGGCGGACAAAATAAATAACAACCTTAAAATCACTTTGGAATCCACCCTTGAATCACAGATGAAGATTTTTAAATCCACATTCGAATCCTTCAATCAAAAGCTAGAAAACCACGAATCCAGGATTGTATCACTAGAAAAGAAATCTGAAGATACCCAGGATGAAAACCAACAAATCAAATCGGAACTCACACAGCTGAAAAACAAACTAGCGAACCTAGAGGACAGGAGTAGGAGGAACAACATAAAAATCAGAGGGATTCCTGAGTCTGTCGCCCCGGCAACCTTGAAGAATACATCAAAAAGATTTTCAAAAAAGTCGACCCATCTTTGTCAGCCCCGACATGATAATCGATCGAATACATAGGCTACCAAAGCCTGCTCATCTACATAAAGAACTCCCGAGGGATACTATCCTTCGGATTCCTTTTTTTCCACATTAAGGACTTAATCCAAACCAAAATCAGAGACAGTGGCGGCTTCCCAGAACCGTACTCACACCTCAAACTTTATGCAGATCTTTCAAAGGCTACCATTGAGGGTAGGAAATCATTCCGAGACATCACAGCCCCACTAAGGGACAACAATAAACAATACTGATGGAGATTCCCGCTGAAGCTATTGGTTCATCACAATGGCAAAACCACAACACTGCTATTCCTAGAGGATGACAATAGATTCCTTAAAGAACTAAACATCAAACCCAAGACCAAGCCAGCTTCCTTCCTGGACGCAAGGGCAACTACCTGACTCTCCGTCATGCCTGGAGCCTTTCATTGATTAGGTTCAATATTGTTTCATATTGCCTTGTACGTTAACATATGTTCTACTTTATTTCAGGCTCACGTTTCTATAAGTTTTCTCTTATCAGTGGCCTGAACTACAAAACAGGACTTACCCTGTAACATTTATCTTGTTTAGTTTTTTATTTTATCGACTATAGGTTCGTTGTTTCACCTGTTGGGCCCAAGATGCCTATCATCTACATCATCAAAGATGACATAGGGGACACTCTTCCACAAACTTTTCCCCCAAGGTTGAGTAGAAACCGCTTGTGCGGTCTACTTCCAGTGGCCCTTACAAATTTTTGATTAAGTTTGCCATTGTTTTCTGTTTTGTCTTTCTGTTTTACAGTTCTAACAAGTGTCTATCTATACTTACAGTTATCTAGTTCTAAGATTCTTCTGACGCTATAACCTTTCTGGTAACTGCATTAACTTTTGGTACATTCTCTCCCAAAACAGTGCTCTTTGAGTACGAAGATAAGCTTGGCCACGTACAATGTCAGAGGACTAAACAGCCCTAGGAAACGGTATGTAATCCATCATGAGGTTAACAAACTGGGCTCTGACATTGTATGTCTCCAAGAGACCAAATTAAAACAAGACTCACACCCTAACCTCACACACAAAAATTTCCCGCATACCTTTGAAGCTTCCGGTCCCAAAAAAAGGCAGGGGTATTCATGCTAATTAAAAATACACTCAATTTTGAACATATTGAAGAATTTAAGGACGAAAAGGGACATTTTCACATCTTGATATGCACTATAAACGACTCAGTATACACCATTGAAAATACAAACGTTCCCACTCAAGGACAAATAAGGTTCCTAAATAAGCTACTCAAAAAAATTAGTCAAGTTAAAAATGTTTCATTGATTCTCGCAGGCGACTTTAACATGGTCACCAACGGAAAGATGGACTCCTCAGCCCCAAATAGGCACAAGACAGAGTCGCTCAAAAACTGGATATATAGCAATGAATTATTCGATATTTTTTGTTGTCTAAACACCACCTCCATCGAGTATAGTCACTTCTCCAATCCTCACAGTACAGCCTCAATAATTGAATAGATTTTAACAGATATCTTTTCAATCCCAAAATTCATTTCAGTGTGCATACTCCCAAAAAACAGTGTCTGACCATGCCCCAGTATTAGCAATGTTCACAGAAGGCCCAGTCACCAACAGACATTTCCTTTGCAAATGCAACTCATCCATATTACATGTCCCACATATAAATTCAGAAATTTCAACAGCATTATCAAATTACTTTAAAGAAAACGAAGCAGGCCTCTCTAGCCCCTACACGTGCTGGAATGCCCACAAGGCAGTATTAAGAGGGGTTCTGATTCAGATTTCCTCAAAACTAAAGAGGGAAAATAGAAAAAAAATATCAAACCTTCAAAGTCAAATAAAAAATCAAAGAATCCCTCCTAACCAATAACCCTAGTTCATGCCATGACACCCAATCAGAACTTTTCAGGCTCAGACTAGAACTTAGGGCACTAATCTTCTCATTTTATGACTCCGCAATAAAAACTATCCAATTTAAACAATACCAAAACTTAAATCACCCAACACACTATATGTCCTGCAGACTAAAGAACCGCCAACGCAAACATAGAATAGACGCTATCACATCCCCCAGAGACACGCTCTTGTCTCACCCACAAGATATAGCAAACTCCTTTGCAAAATTCTATGAGAACTTGTATAACATTAACCAGGACTTCCCACAATCTCGCCCCAAACAATCAGATATTCAAGCATTCCTGGCCTCAACAAATCTTCCAAAACTAGGAAAAGACCACATGGACCTCCTATCCGCCCCCTTCACAGTAAAGGAAATTCTGAACACAATCAACCATCTAAAATCATTCAAAGCCCCAGGCACGGATGGGTTTACAAACGACTATTATAAATCTTTCGCCAATATACTAGCTCCCAATCTTACCAAGATCTTTAACACCGCCTCTAAAAACGAACACTTTCCAAAAGAAATGCTCGAGGCCACTCTTGTCCTAATTGCCAAACCAAACTCAGATTTAACTTCCATGAAAGACTACAGATCAATCTTTCTAATTAATATGGACATCAAGATTTACGCAAAAATCCTTGCTGACAGACTGAGCTCATTCCTACCAAAATTAATGGATAATGACCAGATAGGATTAGTCATCAATAGACAGTCAACAGATGGCACAGGAAGGCTGATAAATCTAATAAAACTAATTAATTCAAGGAAAACTAAAACCACAATAATCTCACTAGATGCTGAAAAGACCTTCGACTGCCTAAACTGAGATTACTTAACCGCCACCCTTAATAAATTCGGCTTCCACCAAGAATTCATTACTAGCATTAAAGCTCTTTATGCCAACCCCTCAGCTAGAATCTATGAAAACAATCACCTTTCACAACCATTCCAAATTACAAATGGCACAACACAGGAATGCCCACTATCCCCTCTTTTATTCGTTCTGGCCAAGGAACCAATTAATCATAGAGGACCCCAACATACAAGGTATAGAAGCTGGACAGAAAGATTACAAAATAAGCTTATTCGCCAACGACATAATTCTTACTTTGTCAAACCCGGCCAAATCTATTGCAAAAGTCCAAGACCTGCTGTTGAAATTTTCCAAAGTGTCCTACTTTAAAATGAACGAACAAAAATCAAAAATACTTCCCCTAACCTTAGATGATACTCAGATTGATAAAATCAAACATCTATGCCCTTTAAGTTAGGCATCTGAGTATATTACATACCATTTTGGAATTTAGACCCCTTAGAGAACTTATTTAGATGTGAATTGAGCACCTTGAACCCACAAGTGCTTCACAGAAGTTTATAGTGTAGAGCCGTGGAAATGAAAAAAAAATCACATTTTCCCCAAATAATTCTATTTTAGCTTCATATTTTGCATTTTCATAAGGGTAACAGAAGAAATTGCTCCATACAATTTGTTGTGCTATTTCTCCTGAGTACACCCATACCCCATATGTGGGGGTAAACCACTGTTTGGGCGCATGGCAGGGCTTGAAAGGGAAGGAGCACCATTTGACTTTTTGATTGCAAAATTTGATTGAATAATTAGCGGATGCCTTGTCCCATCTGAAGAGCCCCTGATGTGCCTAAACAGTGGAAAGCCCCCACAAGTACCACCATTTTGGAAACTAGACCACTTAGGGAACTTATCTAGATGTGTATTGAGCAGCTTGAACCTACAGGTGCTTCACGGAAGTTTATAGCAAAAAAAAAAATCACATTTTTCTATAATAAATCTAGTTTAGCTTCATATTTTGCATTTTCATAGGGGTAAAAGGAGAAATTGCTCCACACAATTTCTTGTGCAATTTTTCCTGAGTATGCTGTTTACCCCATATGTGGGGGAAAACCAATGTTTGGGCGCACAGCAGAGCTTGGAAGGGAAGTAGCGCCATTTGACTTTTTGAATACAACATTTTATGGAATAATTAGCAGATGCCATGTCCTGTTTGATGAGCCCCTGATGTGCCTAAACATTGGAAACCATCCACAAGTGACACCATTTGGGAAACTAGACCCCTTAGGGAACTTATCTAGATGTGTATTGAGCACCTTGAATTTCCAGGTGCTTTACAAAAGTTTATAACGTTAAGCCTTAAAAATAAAACAAATCACATTTTTCCCACAAAAATCTTTTTAGATACAAATTTTGATTTTCACAAGGGCAAAAGGAGAAAATGGACCCCAAGTTTTGTTTTACAATTTCTCCTGAGTTCACCGATACCCCATATGTGGTTGAAAACTACTTTGGAGGCACAGTGCAAAGCTCAAAAGGGAAGTAGTGCTTGGGGACCCCATTTTGTAAATTATAACCCTTTGGGAATTTATCTACAGGTGTAGTGACGATTTTGACTCCATGTGTGTTTTCCAGAAACAAGCAGCAGTGGATGTTGCTGAGTTAAAATTGCAAACTGCCGCTGTAGTGACCAGTACGCTGTAGTGACCAGCAGATCATGCCCAGCTCATGCTTCTGGAGACATGCACCTGTAAATTAGATGGGTTCTCATCACTACAGAAATGCCAAACATGTGGGCGATAAATGTTGCCTAGACACACTAAGGCTCAGAAGAGAGGGGGGCATTTGGATTTGGAAGCGGAGAATTTGCTGAATTTCTTTTGCCGGTTGAGGAGCCATTTTGCTTTTCCAGAGCCTTTGTACTACCAGTAACGTGGAAGCCCCCTATATTTCCGTTAACAGATGATGGACCTGAGTGGGGATTTTTTTTGTTGATTGAGTGAAAACTTTTATTGGGAACATTTTAAATAACGTCTGGGATCACATTTGTCCGGCACTCTACACTGAGCTTTTACTTTGCAGTTTTCATTTAAATCTCTGAGTGACATGATTCAGACGAAACCCCCGATGGATTCATTCACTATAATGAGGCAGCAGTGTTACTCTGGACTCCATCTGGCCTCTGTTCCGCGGTTTCATTTTTTGTTTTGTTCAGAAGTGCCCAAAACTGATGCTGACGACACTTTTATACAATCCTAAAAAGATGGAGACCGCCGACTCACAGGTCCTATGACACCCACAGAGCCTCCTTCTGCCTCGTTATAGGGACTCTTCTGCTGGGGGTTCTGCCTGAATCACGTATTTCAGAGATTTACACGGAAACCGCTAAACCACAGAGCGCAGGATAAATGTGTGCCAAGCCTTACTGCGATCTTTGGGAGGCAGAACGAAAAAATCAACAACATGTGAAGAATTGGTTTTATTTCATTTTTATGCATTTCATCTTGTGGTATAAGTGATTAGGTGACTTTATTCTTTGGGTCGGTGCGATTACAGTGATACCAGATTTATAACGGGTTTTTATGTTTGACAGCTGTCACATACTAAAAGACTTTTTTTTGTGAAAACTAGTTTTTGCATCACCATATTTTGAGAGCTATAATTTTTTTATATTTCAGCCTACAGAGTCATGTGAGGGCTTGTTTTTTGTGGGGCGAGCTAAGCTGACGTTTTTATTGGTACCATTTTCAGGCACAAGGCATTTTTTGATCGCTTTCTATTCTGATTTTTGGGAGACAGGATGAACAAAAGCCAACAATTCAGGAATTGCCTTTTTCTATATAAATTTTTTATTTATACCGTTCCGCTTGTGGTAAAATTGATAAGGCAGCTTTATTCTTCGGGTCAGTACGAGTAGAGCGATACATCACTTATATCTTTTTTTCATGTTTTGGCGCTTTTACACACAAAAAATTATTTTATAGAAAGGATAATTATTATTGCATCACTTTATTCTGAGAGCTATAACTTTATTTTTCTGCTGATGGAGCTCTATGGTGACTTGTTTTTTGCGAGACAACATGACATTTTCAGTGTCACCATTTTTATTTACATCTGTCTGATCACATTTTATTGCACTTTTTGTTCGGCGGTATGATGATAAAACATTGTTTTTTGCCTCGTTTTTTTTTTTTACTGTGTTCACTGAAGGGGTTAAGTAGTCGTTACGAACGCGGCGATACCAAATATGTGTACTTTTATTATTTTTTATATTTGCATAAATAAATGGATTTATTGGAAAAATATTTATTTTTTTCTTTATTTAGGGATTTTTAAAAAAAAAATATTTTTACACATTCTAATTTTTTTTGAAACTTTATTACATTGTCCCAGGATGGGACATCACTATATCATGTCAGATCGCTGATCTGACACTTTGCATAACACAGTGTCAGATCAGCAATCTGACAGGCAGTGAAGGTGGCATACGAGTGCCTGTTCTCAGCAGGCGCTTGCAAGCCACCTCCCTGCAGGACCCATAAGGACCCCTCGGCCATCTTGGAGCCAGGGGTCTCCATGGAAACCACCGGAACAATGCGATCGCATTGCGTTGTTCCGGTGGGAGCGCTCAGGGAGCCCCCTCCCTGCGCAATGCTTCTCTATGCTGCTGTCACTAATGACAGCAGCATCAGAGGGGTTAAATGCCCACGATCGGTGCTAGCACCGATTGTGGGCATTGCTGCGGGGTGTAAGCTGTCACATACAGCTGACACCTTCACTCGATTGCCGTGGCGCTCACCGTGAGACCACGTTGATCGCGGCGCCATACTGGTATTGCTCGTGGCACAAATGCAGTTGCGACAGTGCGGTACTAGTATGGCGCATGTCACTAAGGGGTTAATATGTAGGGGACATAATGATGGGCATTACTATGTGGGGAAGTAAGAGGAACACTATTTTTGTACCACAAAGCAGGTGCAGTAAGAGGGACACATATGGCAGCTGTGACTCACCATTGGGGTGACAGCAAGACGAGAAGTTTGTGCAGGTTGGGAATAAATGTGGACGGTGTCTTGACTTGACATAAAATAGATAATTCAGCGGATAGCAACTTGATTTTTTTTTGTAGGGGCATTACTGTCCTTAACGATTAATCGCTGAATCTCTTCAGTACCATCTTGTATAGATAGAATCTTCTATCTCAGTAATGTCAAAATCTGTCCTCAATAAATTCAGATTTTACGCGTGAATTGAGAATTTTTTAAAACGAAAGATCAGTCCAGGAGGAGAAAGAAGCAGATTTTGCTGATATTAGAAATTTGTTTATTTTGACATGTACTATCGATTTATGTAAGACAAATTAAAATGACGGCTACACTTCAAAATGTAAGAACATTTGACTTGATTGTGTAAATCAACAAGATTTTAGTTTTCCATTGTTCCGCTGTTGGGGTCATGTTGTTTAGAAAATGTATCACATCTAGTGAAGAGTGAGTATACTCACTGCTCGGGTTTTTCCGAGCATGCTCGGGTGACCTCCGAGTATTTTGGCATGCTCGGAGATTTAGTTTCTGTCATGATTTGCGGCTGCTGGACAGGCTGAATACATGTGAGGAATGCCTGTTTGTTAGGGAATCTCCACATGTATTCAGGCTGTACAGTAGCCGCAAATCATGCAGCTGCGTCAACAGAAACTAAATCTCCGAGCACACCAAAATACTCGGAGGACACCTGAGCATGCTCAGGAAAACCCGAGCAACGAGTATACCTGCTCATCACTAATCACATCCTATTTCCTAAACTATTTTTAACTTTATGAAATTGCCTTGTCTTCAAAACATTTCACACTGGACTATGAGATGACTATAGTCTAGTATTACAAGTGAAACATTGACTGTACTTGCTTTGTCTGGAATATTCAATTAGCCATGACTTTCACATTCATTGTACTTAAAAGCATTTAGCTGGAGAAGCAAATACCTTGTATGTTAGAAATCATACCTCTAATATTGGAATTTGAAGGTATTTAAATTGAAATGTTATTTTAAAAAAGACTAATTAATATAAAAAGTACAATGTAATAACTTTATTCTCTGGATGGGAGGTAAAAAATTAAAAATATTGCTAGCTTAATTATATCTGCATAATATAAAGTATTGAAGCTTTTAATGTGTCTCAGAGGTTCTCTGGCACATGTTAAGGTGTGAGTTCAAAGAGAGAATAATGAAAATCAGAGCATTAAAACCCTTACTGCTTTTAGATAACTTCTTTCCTTCATTCAATCAAAACTGCAATTATATAATATAATATTGCTAATTTCCAGGAAATAATACTGCTCAATCTTCAATGTATTATTTTCATATAAAGATATATTTAGTACAGAGACATTCCTGTGAGTAAGGTTCGTGAATTCATGGAATTGTGTAATGAGCAGGGAAGTTTTATTGTTGGAAAGTAACATACAGTATATGCTATCAAATCTTATTATATAAAGGGTTAAAACAGTGTTATATTTTGAGTTAAGGGGTATCTCCATCCTAACATGAGGATAAGTTTTAAGTGTAATTGGGCGAAAGTTTAATTAAAATGTTTTTTTGGAAATTTATGATATCTGTTTAACTATACAAAACAAGAACAAATGTAAACTGCGCATCAGGCCTATAATGTAGGAAGACCTGTAGAATAAGACCAGACCACTGACGTAAGAATCATTCATTTTTATTTAGATTTTGATACATTCTCTGCTTTAATGAAGCTATCTAAGATTAAAAAGATTTTTTTTCGCCTACAGAAATAGTGCCAACTGCGTTGCATGGATCTTGTCAGGTATTGAAGCTCAACCCAAATTCACAGACTCTTTTTTTCCATATGTTGGAGACAACAAGAATGGATAATAACTTGCAACTGAAGTACCTTTCATGTTAACATCTTGAACACCAAAGTCCTGATTTATTCGTGATTTTCTCCCATAGCCCAATTAAAAGTTATATAGATATTGTATTTTTCAGACTATAAGATGCCCCTTTTCCCTCAAAAAATGTGGCGAAAAATGGGGTGTGCATCTTATAATCTGGACTCAGCAGGGGCAGAGCAGTGAGTCACAGGAGGAGGCCATGCATGCCAGGATAGAGATGAGGGGGCCATGCATACCAGTGTAAGGATGAGGGGATCATGCATACCAGGATAGATATGAGGTCGACCATGTCTACCAGGAGAGAGATATGGGGCCCCTGCATTCCAGGATGTGGATGAGGGCGCCATGCACACCAGAATAGGGATAAGGGGGCCATGCATACCATGATAAGGATGAGGAGGCCATGCATAACAGGATAGGGATGAGGGGGACCATGCATACCAGGATAAGGATGAGGGGGCCATGCATAAAAGGATAGGGATGAGGGGACCATGCTTACCAGGATAGGGATGAGGAGGCTATGCATACCAGGATAGGGATGAGGAGACCACGTATACTTGGATTGGGGAGATACTATATATATCATTATAGGGGATATTAGTACAGAATTGACCACACTTTTTTCTTCAATTTTTTTTCTAATTTCCTCCTCTAAAACCTAGGTGCATCTTATGGATCGGTGTGTCTTATAGTCCGAAAAGTCGTAGTTACTCACCGGTTAATGGTATTTTTCAGAATCCATGACAGCACCACCTGAGAGAGGGGATCCACCCTTCAGGGACAGGAAATCGTGCAGATACATAAGGGCGGCACCTCTCCCACGCATCAGTTGGTTTACAGAGCACAAGAGGACCACCAAGGTTAATAGCATAATTTATGTACAATACTTTACACAAATATTCATTACCAGTGTACATATAAGAGGAAGAAGTGCACACCCAAACTAAACTAAAGGGAGGGAATATACTTGTGCTGTCATGGACTCCGAAAAATACCATTAACCGGTGAGTAACTACGACTTTATTCGGTCGTCCATGACCGCACCACCTGAGAGAATTACAGAAAGTAATAATTACTTTAGGGAGGGACTACGGCCTGCAGAACCCTGACACCAAAGGAGAGGTCTGAGGAAGCACCCAGGTCTAGTCTATAATGGTTGTAAAAGGTGCTCGGAGAGGACCAAGTAGCTGCCTTACATATTTGGTCGATCGAGACTTCCGATCTCTCTGCCCACGAGGTTGTCATGGCCCTGGTGGAATGCGCCCTCAGCTTGCCAGGAGCCGGTTTGCCCTTTGAGGTGTATGCTAATGAAATGGCCTCCCTAATCCACCTCACTAGCGAGCTTTTTGAAGCCCTAAGGCCCTTTCTGGTGCCCTGATAGGAGATAAACAAGGCACTATCCTTTTTCCAGGGGTCGGTAACCGCCAGGTACTCTAGGAGACATCTCCTAACGTCTAGAGTGTGTAGTTTCCTTTCCTTATTGTTCGTGGGATTAGGGAGGAAGGATGGAAGGACTATCTCCTGAGTTCTATGGAAACTGGAGGCTACTTTAGGCAGGTATGCTGGATCGGGTGTAAGAATTACCCTGTCGTCCCAGAATTGTATGTAGGGAGGAAGTCTAGATAACGCCTGAATGTCACTTACTCTACGGGTTGATGTCAACGCTACCAGAAGAGCTACTTTAAGAGACAGGTTTTTTTGTGGAGGCTCATGAGATAGGCTCAAACGGGGCCTCCGTCATGGCCGTGAGGACTAGGTTTAGATCCCATGGCATAAATGTATTTCTTACTACCGGTCTGGACCTGCCTGTTGCCTTAATAAACCTATTGATCCAATAGTTACTGGCGATGTTGCAGTTAAAAAGGGCCCCTAAGGCTGACACCTGTACTTTAAGGGTGCTGGTGGAAAGCCCCATGTCCAGACCTTTTTGTAAGAATTCTAGGATCTGCGCTATCGGTGTCAACTGCCCAGCTACTACCCCTGAACCCTGAAGGAATCTTTTCTAGATCCTAATGTAGATTTTGGTTGTAATTGGTTTTCTGCTTTTGATCAGGGTGTTAATTAGGGCTGGGGAGAAACCTTTCTCCTTTAGTAGTGCCTGTTCAAAATCCATGCCGTCAGATGTAGGCCAGCCACCTGAGGATGGTACACTGGGCCCTGGGATAGGAGATCTTGGATGTTTGATAGGACCCAAGGGTCGGACACCGACATGGTCCTGAGACATGAGAACCATGCCCTCCTGGGCCAAAACGGGGCAATCACTATAATCCTCGCCTTGTCCTTCCTGACTTTGCTCATCACAAGGTGTAGTAGAGACAGGGGAGGGAAGGCGTATGCTAGCCCGAAGTCCCATTTGATCAGAAGAGTGTCTACTGCCAGAGGGCTTTCTCTGGGATTTAGAGAGCAGAACTGAGGCACCTTCGTGTTCTCTCTGGTGGTGAAGAGGTCCACTTCTGGCTGCCCCCATGTTTGTACGATCAGGTCGAAGATGGAGGTTTTTAAAGACCATTCCCCTTGCCTTAGAAGGTTACGGCTTAGGAAGTCTACTGTGGTGTTTTCTTTTCCTTTTATGTGCAGAGCTGTTAAAGACAGGAGATGTTGCTCTGCCCATTACAACAGCCGCTCTGCTACCTTCATCAGGGATCTGGAACGAGTCCCACCATGGTGGTTGATGTAAGCCACGGTGACCTGATTGAGAATATTCGAACATGGTGACCCTGTAGATACACAAAAAGGTTTTTAACTGCCTGCTCTACGGCTGTTAGCTCTTTCAGGTTGGAGGACATTTCCAACTGATGGTTCTCCCATAGGTCCTGGATTAAGACCTCCCCCATGTGGGCCCCCCAACCCGTAGGGCTTGCGTCTGTGGTGACTACCCGGGTTACGTTATATTCCCAGGGCACCCCTGTGGCTAGATTGTTTTCGTCTAGCCACCAATCAAGGGATTTCAAAGTATGTTGGGACAAAGTCAACTGGCCTTCTAGATAGCCCCCCAGGGTTTTTTGATGTCATAAAACCTCGCCCTGTAGCACCCTTGTGTGGAACTGGGCCCACCGGACCACGGGGATGCAGGACGAGAGAGAACATAGGAGGGACATTGCCTTCCTAAGAGACATGGTCTTGGTGGCGTTCAGGACCTGATGACGTAGGCGAACTAATTTTTCGGGTGGAAGACGACACTCCTGATTCTGTGAATTTAGGGTGAGACCCAAGAACTGCTGAACTTTCATGGGCTGCAGACGGGACATCTTAATGTTTAGTAGCCACAATAACCGTTCCAGAGCTGATTTTGCTTTTTGCAATTGATCCAGACAATGGTCTGCCATTCTGCCTACAATAAGGAAGTCATCCAGGTAGGGGATTACCAGGATGTCTGCTTCTTGTAGATGGACAATAACCTCCGCTATAACTTTAGTGAACACCTGGGGGGCGACTGCTATACCAAAGGGAAGGGCGACATATTGGAAATTCTGTACTGACCCCTCTAAATGAACCGCCACTCTAAGAAAACGCTGATGAGACGCATGAATGGGTACATGGTAATAGGCGTCTTTTAAATCCAACACCACCATAAAGCAGTAACTTTATTGTGGAATTGATTGTTTCCATTTTAAATGGCCGAATGACCAGGTATCTATTGAGTGCCTTCAGGTTGATTATGGTCCTGTAAGAACTATCCGGTATACGGACCAAAAATAGGGGGGAATAGAAGCCTTCGCCCTTCTCTGCCTCTGGTACCTTTATCAGTACTCTTTTATGGCATAGGTCATGGATTTCTGTCTCTAGGGCAGCCTGTTCCGACAGGGAAGACCTGAGCGGGGTGACCTTAAAAGTGTTCTGGGGGGCACAGGCAAATTCTAGCCTTAGACCTGATGCTACCAACCCCAGGATCCAGTTACTGTTTGAGTTCCGTGACCAGGCTTGGTAGAAGGCCGATAGTCTACCTCCCACCGGAGCCGCTAGACATTGGGGAGGTTTCTTGGCCTCACGGGATGCTTCCTGGTGTCCCCCACCAAACATAAACCTGGTACCTTTTTTCTTTTTATCATCCCATCTGCCCCGGTCTCTGGATGATCTTCTATGGAAAAATCTCTTCCTAGTAAAGGGATGTCTATAGGAAGGGGTAGGCAGGGAAGGGAATTTCTTTTTATCGACGTCGGCTTTCTCCAGGAGTTCATCTAGGATTGGTCCGAATAGATATTCACCCTCACACGGGATAGCGTAAAGCCGGGACCTGGCCTGGATATCCCCGGGCCAGCACTTCAGCCATATAGCCCATCGGGCTGCATTTGATAGACCTGCGGCTTTGGCCGTCATTCTTGCAGAATCTGCCGAAATGTCGGCTAAAAAGGCTGCCGCATTCTGCATGGTAGGTAGGGTCTTCAAGATAGATTATCTCGAGGCTCTGTCCTCTAATTGTGATTCCAGCTGGTCCAGCCAGACCATCATAGATCTGGCTGTGCAGGTAGCTGCTACTGCCGGTCTCAGGGCGCCAGCTGACATTTCCCATGTCCCTTTCAGGTAGGAGTCTGCCTTTTTATCTAGTGGATCTTTTAAAGAAACCATGTCGTCAAAGGGAATAGCGGATTTTTTGCACGCTTTTGCCACTGCTGCGTCCAATTTCGGGGCTTTGTCCCATTTGTTTACCAAGGGGTCCTCAAAGGGATATCGCCGCTTAAAAGCCGGTGGTAGGGAGCCTTTTCTTTCTGGTTTCTTCCATTCCCTATTGATCAGGTTTTGGACTTTGTCATTTAACGGGAACGACTTACGTTTCCTGGGGTCTAAACCACCGAACATTAGGTCCTACGCTGACCATTCTGGTTTTGTGTCTGTTACCCCCATGGTGGCCCTAACTAGCTTGACTAATTTGTCCACTTGTTCTAGACCCAGGCAGAAACGACTGGCGTCCTCTAGGGATGGGCGAATCCTGAAATACTCGGAATCGCTAGACTGTAACGAGTCCGAGTCGGAAACTCGCTATTCGTTGCAAGTCTAGCGAGTCCAATGTTAATGAAAGGGGATGCAAGTATTGCATTCCTGTGCGAGAGAGAGAGAGAGCTAAGACTCCTATTTTTTTTTTTTTTCAGAGTTTAATACAAGCAATTCTAGTTTCTTAGCGATTTTGTGTCAGCAGGGGGACACAAAATCGCTAAGACTCCTTTTTTTTTCTTTTCAGAGTTTAATACAAGCAATCCTAGTTTCTTAGCGATTTTGTGTCAGCAGGGGGACACAAAATCGCTAAGAAACTAGAATTGCTTGTATTAAACTCTGAAAAAACTAGGATTGCCATTGATTTGTATTGGACTCGTTATCGCTTGGAAACTCGCAGAGTACCGACTCCTGCGAGTCCCCTACTACTCGCAGAGTAACGAGTCCTAACGAGTAGATTCGCCCATCCCTAGCGTCCTCCTCTGAAGAGGACACAGACGAGGAGATCAAGGGCTCTGAGGAATCTTCATTTCCTCTAGGGTCAGCTGAGGAGCCCGACCCTGAGAAACTTGCTCTCTTTCTTTTCCTAGATGATTCCCCCTGGGATATGGACTTTAGGGCTTTAACTTCCGTCCTGATAATTTCCCTTAGACTCGTAGAGATGTCAGGGGTTTCTTCCGCCACCTGTAGGAGTGGGGAAAGGGTAAGGAAGTCTGTTTGGTAATTTCTATGACTACTCCCCCCCCCCCCTTTTTTTAACCCTCTGCCGTATACATGACTGGCACAGTTTTTTAGGGTAGGCGTCCACCAAGGGGCATTTGCAAAGGGCGCACTCCCCTTTTTCGCTTTGTCAGCACACTTCTTCCCCTATAGGAGGAAAAACATAAGAGGAACACTGCATCAGGGCACATTCACGAAGATCTCTTACCCTGAGCAGAAGGCGTAGGTACCAGATCACGGGGGGGTGAGCTGGATCCTTCAGCCTGGAGGAACTTCTGTGGCCAGATTGTCCAGTTCATTTTTTCTTTTGCTGGGAGCTTGTCTGGGACCTCTCTGAGGTACATTCCTGCTCTCGGTCCAGCTGGGTCACAGGAGCTTCTGGCTCATCCATAGCTGCAGATGAGCTAAAGCAGCTCTGCAGCGATTCTGTGCCCTTTTATATTCTCCCCCCGGAAATCTGGGGTAGCAGGTGTCATGGCCAGGGGCTAATTCCCCCCCTCCCCCTCCCGAGACGCCCATGGACTCTTCCCCAGTGCCTCGCCCCCCCGCCCCTGCCGCTATGACGGTGCCTGCGATGCCGCGCCTGGCGACACACAGAGGAGGAAAGCCGGCCGGTATCCAACTTCCGGCCCGGCGCCTCCGGCCCCGCCCCCGCCGGCCGCATCGCTTCCGGCCTCCGTGAATGCGCGGGGGCGAGCGGGCCACCAGCGACATGGCGCCGTCCGACCCAGCATGGCGCTCCCCGCCTGGCACCAGGATACAGCCGTTGGCCCCCGACTGTGACCCAGACCGAGGGGAGACTGCAGCAGGAGGGCCAGAGATCGGGGTCCGGGGGGGATTTATACTCACCTGCCGGCGCCGGCCCTGGAGACGGGCATCCGCCGGACCCCGCTCCCACCTGCTCCGCACACTGTCGTGGAGCCTTGCCCGGGCCCACCGTGGCGCTTCCAGGGGACCCCGCACTGCCCGAGGTAAGAGACCCCCCGCTACCTGAGTCGGACAGCTGGCCTGGGGATTCCTCATCCATGATGGTGCGATCTGTAGGGAATCTTGTCCTCCAGGAACAGGAAACCAACTGATGCGTGGGAGAGGTGCCGCCCTTATGTATCTGTAGGATATCCTGTTCCTGAAGGGCAGATCCCCTCTCTCAGGTGGTGCTGTCATGGACAACCGAATAAAATACGGTAAGTAGTATGATCTGTTTCTTGATGAGAAGAGAATAGGTAATATTTAGAGAGGAGAGAATAATTTGAAATTCAAATTCATTGGCTTCACCAAATTTTCCACCAAATTCGATTAGCATAGAACAAATTAGCTACAAATCGCAATACTTGAAAGCTTCTAATTACTTGGAAAATGCATGTATAACACTCTTCTTATAGTTTTTGTAAGGAGAGAGACACGTACATACACTCCTGCATCCAACGGTACCCCACTGAGACCCGCTGACCTCTGAGGTATGATAATGTGCTTAATATACTGGGATAGTCCATATGATATCATAGCAAAACCTCATTAACCTGCTTTCTTATGTTTCAGTAGCGTGGTAATTGGTGACAGGAATGATCTTTTCTTTTACGTGTTAAAGGGTTCTTTGTTAGTGTTAAAGTGTTTTGATCCATTCATGTTTAGTAATATAGCTTGGCATCCAGTTATGACACACATAAATGATTTACTAATTTACTTTACATTTTTTACAGTGTCACCTGTTATACTGTCATTTACAGTTGGGCGAGTTTATGGAATTGAATTAGACTCAAATTTTACAAAACTCTGCATTCTCCAGAATGTGGATGTTTTGTAATTCACTCAGCATGAATTCAGCAAAGTGATAATCATCTGACTGTCATTTCTCTGAAAAATAGAAGGTTGGTAAAAAGGTAAGGAAACCCCCAAAAACTAATACTCACCTCACTGCCCACATCTTTGACCACCTCTGCTGCTCTCTCTATTGTACAATTCTTGATGCTATTTCTCCAAAATGAAATACAGTTTGTAAGGCAGCTACCAGACTAATAGTTGATGGGAGGTATGTATCACAGAGATGGTTATCATTTGTGATATAATCCTTGAATATTGCTATAGTGCACATAGCAGTAAAAGAATTGTGTGGTGCATCTGGGCCAGGTTTTACGGGCAGCCTGAGAGATGGGCAAGTCTGGCTGCCAACAAAGTGGGGAAAAAAGTAGTTAGTCAGCCACCAATTGTGCAAGTTCTCCCACTTAGAAAGATGAGAGAGGCCTGTAATTGACATCATAGGTAGACCACAACTATGAGAGTCAAAATGAGAAAACAAATCCAGAAAATCACCTTTTCTGATTTGACAAGATTTATTCTTCAAATTATGGTGGAAAATAAGTATTTGGTCACCTAAAAACATGCAAGATTTCTGGCTCTCACAGACATGTAACTTAAGAGGCTCCTCTGTCCTCCACTCATTACCTTTAGTAATGGCACCTGTTTGAACTTGTTATCAATATAAAAGACACCTGTCCACAACCTCAAACAATCACACTCCAAACTCCACTATGGTGAACACCAAAGAGCTGTCGAAGGACACCAGAAGCAAAATTGTAGCCCTGGACCAGGCTGGGAAGACTGAATCTGCAATAGGCAAGCAGTTTGGTGTGATGAAATCAACTGTGGGAACAATAATAAGGATCTGAAGGATGGTTTATGAACAATAAACCAACATGGACATTTAAATGGAGATGCTTCCTACTTTGCCTCCCGATGCACCCAAATGAGTAGCATTCCTTACACAATAAATATTGCAAATTTTCCTAAAAGCCTCAGGTTCAGCGAACAGAGGAATGTGACTTCGTGATACCTGAAAGGAGACCGCTCTCAATCAAAGGCTGTCTAGACCAGTTGTCTTTACGCAACCCCTGCATCACAGCTGGGAAACTGCTAAAGATGGTAGCTGACATTTAAAATCCTGACAGTGTACTAAATAAAGCTTATCTGGTTGCTAATTTTTTGCTAAAGAAAGGTATATAACAAAATTTGTAATATTTAAATATACTTTATTTTATGTATTTATTTCATTACATTTCTTGGAGAACTCCTCTAAGGACTTCTGGGCATGACGAGGCCCGGAATGATCCTGTGCTTGCTTTAACTTTACAATGCATGTGTGCATGGCCTAGTAAAATAATTTAGTATGGATATGGTCACCTTGGTCCTAGTTGCAGCTGGATGTCCTAGCGTGAAGTGAAAATTCAGAATGCGATTGTGTTCAAAAGATTTGATGAGTACGGTGTTCTGTCCCCACATGAGGCGAATGGAGGTGTAGTTGATTGGGGTTGGGAGAGATTCCTACCTTCTGTTTCCTCAATGCAGAGCAGACAGGACCATTGTTGCTGTTTTGCTGTTCATGCGTCCGGAGAGATGATACACACCAGATATTGTGAAGTCCTGACTTGTTTATTGGAAATCTGGACATACAGCGTATGATTGGTAATGCAGTACTTCTCCATAAATGCAGGTGTAATGACCAAGGTGGTACAGCAAGATGCAGCAAGGTGAGCAACGGATTTGTATGTGAAATTATGGTAAAAAAACTGATGCCTTTCACAGCCTGGTAAGCGTGTCTCTCCAAGGAGAAAATGAAACTAGTAATGGCCACCGGCAGGAAGAGAAGGACTGACCTGACCTGGAAGTGGAAGGCATGTACTAGAATTAATTAGCTGCAGTCTGCTATACAGAAAAAGGACAGCAGGTGGCAGCAGACCAAATGCAAAACTGAACACAAAGAATGGTAACATAACACAATCTATATAAGCATATAGTCATAACTTTAGATAGAACAGCACATACGGTATGAGGAACAGTGAGCAGCGGAGTTGAGTGGTGAGGTATTATTAGTTTTTGTTATTCTATATTTTACGTTTATTTTGCCCTGGAGTCTCTCTTGTGACCCAAAGTATTATAAGAGATATTCAAAAGGAGGAGAATAAATCTGATGCACATCTAATTTCCCCAGGGATGGGATTCAAATTTTTAACAACAGGTTCTGTGTTTGTGTGTAGGAAAACCACACCCATTTAAGTCACACCCATTTAAACCACACCCATTATTAAGCCACACCCATTTACACACACCTTTTCCTCAAACATACAAGTAGGGGGCGCAGTCAACAGTTGAAAAAAAATAAATTGGAATGAGATCAGAACAGGTCCCCAATAGGCAGCACAGGTCCACAATAGGCAGGCACAGGTACCCAATAGGCAGCACAGGTCCCTAATAGGCAGGCACAGGTCCCCAATAGGCAGGCACAGGTCCCCCAATAGGCAGCATTGTTCCCTATAGGCAGCATTGTTCCCTATAGGCAGCACAGGTCCCCAATAGGCAGCACAGGTCCCCAATAGGCAGCATTGGTCCCCAATAGGCAGCACAGGTCCCCAATAGGCAGCACAGGTCCCCAATAGGCAGCATTGTTCCCTATAGGCAGCACAGGTCCCCAATAGGCAGGCAAGCACAGGCCCCCAATAGGCAGCATTGGTCGCCAATAGACAGCACAGGTCCCCAATAGGCAGCACTGTTCCCCAATAGGCAGCATTGTTACCCAATAGGTAGCACAGGTCCCCAATACGCAGGCACAGGTCCCTATAGGCAGCACAGGTCCCTATAGGCAGCACAGGTCCTCAATATGCAGGCACAGGTCCCTATAGGCAGCACAGGTCCCTATAGGCAGCACAGGTCCTAAATAGGCAGCACAGGTCCCCAATAGACAGCACAGGTCCCCAATAGGCAGGTACAGGTCCCCAGTAGGCAGCACATGTCCCCAATAGGCAGGCACAGGTCTCTAATAGGCAGCACAGGTCCCCAATAGGCAGCACATACAGTAACTGACCTGGTGTTGGACTGTACCATACACAGGCTGTGACACATCTGACTTCTTTTTAAAAAAGAATGGGAAGAGACTGCCAATAAGTGTTCCTGGGGCTTTATGGAACTGTTGGTTAGATTGGATGAAAGAAAATTGGGAGAATTAGAAAAGGAGATTGATGGTATTCAAATCTCTTTAAAAGACACCCTAAATGCTGATGCTTTGGAAAAATTAAATGGAGATCTTGAGAAGGATTTGACAAAATGGGAACAAGAAATATGTGCTGTTAAGTCCAAAAAACTACAGGGAGATTATTCAGACTCTCTGGAAAATAAAGTATATAGATGGAAGAATAGGATAACTAGGGTGAAATCCATCCCTCAATCACGTTCTGGTTCATTATCTTCTTTAACTTCGGCTGACGAAGTTAGTGTTAAATCTGATCAGACAAAGACTTCTGGGACTGATAATTCCAGGACTGCAGTATCCACCAGAGTCACTAGAGGGCGTTATGCCAATAAAAGAAGGCAATATACATCGCCCACCTATGAACGCAAGGTTAAAAATTCTAGGCTGCAGGTAATAAATTTGTCTTCACATATTCTTTCTGAGACACAGTTGGAGATGTTGCAATTGGGCTTAAATTTTGTCCCTAACCATGGTTTTGATTTTTTTACAGTCTTAAAAGACTTACATTTATTCTGTCGCAAATTGATCCTACGAAAATTACATCATCGAGTTGATGGTGATTTAAATACAGTGGAACAACAAGCAATTGCTGACTTGGAGGATCTTTTGAAAGAACAACAACCCGACAGTGTAGGTATTGGTATTGTACCACGTTCAATTATGCCACGCTCACTCACGTTTCCTCCCTTGTCACTATGTCCACAGGTGGAGATTTTCTGTAAATTGGTCACTGAAGACCTACGAAAGATATCAGGGAATATATGTAGGGACAACTTGTCTGCATTGCAGAGACAAGCTCTGAGAGAGTTGCAATCCCTTGATTCTGTGGTCATAAAACCTGCCGACAAGGGAGGGAACGTGGTGATCTGGCCGACAGAAAAGTACGAAAGAGAGGCATTTCGCCAGCTTAGGGACAAACAAACTTATCGTATTTTGCCTAGCAACCCCACTGTGTCCTTTTCTCTGGAGTTGAGGGCTATTTTAGATCATGCTGATGAGTCGGGTATTGTACCGAGGAGGATTTTGGACGTCCTTGTGCCTAAATATCCTAAGGTACCTACCTTTTATTTGCTCCCAAAGGTGCACAAGGACGTCCGAAATCCTCCCGGAAGACCCATCATTTCCGGCATGGGGGTTGAGCGAAAATATTTGTAAGTTTATTGACCATCATCTGAAACCTTTGGTCGAAACGCTCCCCTCCTATGTCAGGGATACCACTGATGTTCTAACTAAAGTTGATGGGTTGTCTCTAGAGGTAGACATGCTCTTAGTAACTATTGACATAGAGTCATTGTATACCTCTATTAGACATAGCGATGGCCTTCGGGCGGTCCGCTTTTTTCTTGAGACTGCCAACTGGGATGGCCATTTTTCTGGTTTTGTTTTAGACTTATTAGAGTTTGCTTTGACAAAAAATTTTTTTGTTTTTAAAGACAAATTTTATTTACAGTTACAGGGGACTGCAATGGGCGCGGCGTGTGTCCCGGCCTATGCAAACCTGTTTCTTGGTTTCTGGGAGAGGCAGGTTTTTTGTGTGGATGGGGCACATGCCGCGGACCAGGTGGTGGGTTGGTTTCGTTACATCGATGATGTATTGATGATATGGAGGGGTGACGAGACCAGCCTATCCAAATTCATGCAGTCCCTTAGTGTGAATCCATTTAATCTTAGATTTACATTCAATTATCATGCGAAATGTATTGATTTTTTGGACATTAAATTGTGTGTGGCAGAGGATGGGTCTATTGAGACCGATTTACATCGTAAGGAAACGGCAGTGAACTCTCTTTTACATGCCTACTCAGCACACAATTTTTCTGTGATTAAAGCCATCCCAGTTGGACAATTCTTAAGAAACAGGCGGACCTGCTCGACTATGGTCCGCGCTGAACAGCAATCTACCCGCCTCACGGAGCGGTTTCGTGATAGGGGTTATAGTAACCGTTGTAGTAGGGAGGGCTATAGACGTGCCAAGTGCACTAAAAGGGAGGAACTTCTTGTGCCCTCACATAGGAAGGCTTCGGTTGATTCCAGTGCAGTGAGATTTATTTCAACTTCTAATTGTCGCTGGGATCAGATTCGTGATGTATTAAATAAACATTGGCCAGTTCTACAAACGGACAAGTTTCTGGCCGGGAATTTACCACAGCGTCCCTTGATGGTACAACGCAGGGGGAGGAACCTAAAAGACCATCTTGTTAAAAGTCATTATGCGACTAAATCACAGTTTATCTTTAATATGAGCAATCCTAGAGTTGGGTGCTTCCCCTGCGGCGCGTGTGTCGCGTGTCGGAGTGGGACCTTTAGTACATCTGATGGGAGCAGGGAGTACAAAATACGCGATTATATTTCATGTAATACAACTCATGTAATATATTACGCAACATGCACCTGCCCCCTGATTTATGTAGGTCTCACTTCGAGGGAGATAAAGGTACGGACACGCGAACACGTTCGTGATATCGTTGCCGCTAGAGACGCTGTGGATCCCACCTTGCTCAAAACCCTACCGAGACATTTCTTGTTATGCCATGGTTCTGATCCCAGTGGCCTTAAGGTGAGGGGCATTGATAGGGTCCATGGCGGTGTTAGGGGTGTCAATTTGGTACGCCTTTTGGCACAACGTGAATGTAGGTGGATCGTCACCCTTGACACCGTCACACCCAAAGGACTCAATGAAAAACTTACCTTTGTCCCTTTTCTTTAGAATGTTCTTTTTTGCCTTTCCACCCATCTCTGTCTTAGTCTCTGTGGTAGCGTCCATTTATATATACGTATTTTTATGCATATATTATATGTTTAAAGAATGAATTTGTATCATCGTCCCACGTTTTTATAGTGTATTATTTTTAATTTTGTCATGTCTTTCAGTTTTTTCCTAAAGTTTTTGCCTTGCCGGATCTTGATCCTTTGGAATCTGCGTTGGTTATGATGCCCCATTATTTTATGCTGGGACAATTCCTTGATGTGAGACATTATTGAATATTGAACAGAACCAAGGGACCTTTTCCAACTGGATAAGAAGACTTTTTGATTATTATTATTATTATTATTATTATTATTATTATTTATTTTTTTTTTTTTTCTTTTTTTTATTCTTTTTGCCCATATATTTTCTAATTTTTTCATGTGTTGATTTATTCTTTTTTGTCTATCTATATATGTATTATTTGTTTTTTATTTTTTATTTTGTATTATTTTTTGTATATCATCACTGATTTTTGTATATTTCAGTATTGTAACATTCTATGATGGGAATATAGGTTTGCACTTTGTCACTTTTAGGATGCACTTTTGCACTTTATATTACTCCTTGAGATGTTATTAACGCTGTGGATGGATACCTGGCCTTGGTATTTCCCTTGCATTATCTGTAAACTCATAAAGAGCTGGATATTGACTTAAAGGGCCACTTAATATGGTGGTAATGGTGGTTTCCAAAAGGAGCCACTCCTTGGCTGGGTCCTTCCCTGGAGGAAGATCTGGCTAGTTCCGTGTTTGAGACTCTTAAATGAGGCTCCACAGACTTTATTTGCATACCAGTAGTCAGACAGAGCACGTATCAGTGTGCGGTATCCGGTGGGCGGAGCTAGGAAGCAGAGCAAGAGTCCTCCTCTGCTCCGGCCCCTTGCCTGCAACATCAAAGTACCGGATCGCGGCTCTGGGTCTCTCCGGTTCAGGGAACCGGCTGCTTTTATAACAACCGGTTCCAGCGAACCGGGGAGAACCGGCTGAATCCCACCCCTGAATTTCCCGGTAAAACATGTGTGATTTGTTGAATCCAAATTTCTTCAGACCTGCTCATCTCTACTGTCGTTCATTTTGTCCTTCCTGATTCTCATATGCAATGGTGTTTATCCATTTATAATGCAAGGGAACTAGTTTAGTTAACACTTTAGTTCATTATGATATCCCTGTCCTTCCATACAGCAATATATTTCCATCAAAACAGGATCACGGTTTGCAAAAAAAACCCAAACAAAATGTGAAATGACCATTTTCAAATGCCCTTTTTCTCACAGATCTGTACTTTACTACTGATCTGTTTTATCTTTTTCTAGACATGTAACAGATTAACTTAGGCTTTTAATGCAGAAGGCATAATGTAGTGTCAGGAAGAATTAAGTATGCCATCCAGTAGTACATTATGAAAGGTTTGATGTGTGGTTCAGTTACTAAGTAATATTTTTACCATATCTCTTTGGTGCATTATCGGTTTGATATAAAGTGCAATAACTGTAATCCACGTCTTTTCTCTTTAATTGCTCTTCCAATAATGAAGTTACTTTTCCTTTATTTTCCCTGCATTTAAACATACAGTAGTTTGCAGCTGAACTCTATTTTTTCTAAGGTGGCTTTCAATAAAGGAATCTTTGAATCTTCGTAGCCTTTATGGGTCTTCAAAAGCTATAAAGACCAAGGTTTTTTATTCTTGTTTTAACCAGAATTCTTTAATACCTTGTCATTTCCCTTGAAACACAAGATATTGCATTTATTTTACATGAAAAAGATATCACTAAAGAAATGTCTTGGGACAAGGGTGGCAGAAAGGAGTTGCCCTGAAGAGAAAACTGTCTTTAGTGCTCAGAAGCAATAAGTGATTTTTTCCTGACCTGGGTAAAAGAGGCTGACATCTCCAAGAAAACTAAATATAATTCATTGTTTCTGGACTTGTGTGAAGCCTCGATACAGGCAAGAATCACTTTATATTCTTCTCATCTAGACTGTAAGATGTTTATTTAGCACATTTATTAAAACCAATAACTTTTGCTGTATTAACACAGTGGTGATTTATAGAAAAATGTCTGGTATTTATACAATAATATAATAATGTTAATTATATAATAAATAAATAATTTATTAATATAATAATACTTAATATTAACCTTAGGTTTGTGCTCATACTTTATATTGGTTTCCCTGTGGTTGATGCGTATATATATATATATATATATATATATTTATATATATATATACAATATACCAATGGTGCTAGTGTGCAGGGTTGATTCAGCAGTGAGTAAGGAACCCCCACACCACCAGGGGTGAAAATAAACAATTTAAACAAAATGATACTCGCGCTATGAATCAATGGAGAATAAAATATATATATACACTCACTGGCCACTTTATTAGGTACACCTGTCCAACTGTGTGTTAAGACTTAATTTCTAATCAGCCAATCACATGGCGGCAACTCAGTGCATTTAGGCATGTAGACATGGTCAAGACAATCTCCTGCAGTTCAAACCGAGCATCAGTATGGGGAAGAAAGGTGATTTGAGTGCCTTTGAACGTGGCATGATTGTTGGTGCCAGAAGGGCTGGTCTGAGTATTTCAGAAACTGCTGATCTACTGGGATTTTCACGCACAACCATCTCTAGGGTTTACAGAGAATGGTCCGAAAAAGAAAAAAAATCCAGTGAGCGGCAGTTCTGTGGCCGGAAATGCCATGTTGATGCCAGAGGTCAGAGGAGAATGGGCAGACTGGTTCGAGCTGATAGAAAGGCAACAGTGACTCAAATTGCCACCCGTTACAACCAAGGTAGGCAGAAGAGCATCTCTGAACGCACAGTGCGTCGAACTTTGAGGCAGATGGGCTACAGCAGCAGAAGACCACACTGGGTACCACTCCTCTCAGCTAAGAACAGGAAACTGAGGCTACAATTTGCACAAGCTCATCGAAATTGGACAGTAGAAGATTGGAAAAACGTTGCCTGGTCTGATGAGTCTCGATTTCTGCTGCGACATTCGGATGGTAGGGTCAGAATTTGGCGTAAACAACATGAAAGCATGGATCCATCCTGCCTTGTATCAACGGTTCAGGCTGGTGGTGGTGGTGTCATGGTGTGGGGAATTTTTTCTGGGCACTCTTTGGGCCCCTTGGTACCAATTGAGCATCGTTGCAACGCCACAGCCTACCTGAGTATTGTTGCTGACCATGTCCATCCCTTTATGACCACAATGTACCCAACATCTGATGGCTACTTTCAGCAGGATAATGCGCCATGTCATAAAGCTCGAATCATCTCAGATTGGTTTCTTGAACATGACAATGAGTTTACTGTACTCAAATGGCCTCCTCAGTCACCAGATCTCAATCCAATAGAGCATCTTTGGGATGTGGTGGAACGGGAGATTCGCATCAGGGATGTGCAGCCGACAAATCTGCGCCAACTGTGTGATGCCATCATGTCAATATGGTCCAAAATCTCTGAGGAATGCTTCCAGCACCTTGTTGAATCTCTGCCACGAAGAATTGAGGCAGTTCTGAAGGCAAAAGGGGGTCCAACCCGTTACTAGCATGGTGTACCTAATAAAGTGGCCAGTGAGTGTATATATATATATATATATATATATAGTTACCTGTAGGATCAAGGAAGGAATCCGTGCTATTCCGAAACTAGTTGGAATTTTGGCTCAAGCAGCACTCTTGTTATCAGACATCACGTGATTGCGCGCCTCTCGTGATCTGGATTATCATCGCAGGTCCTGCCAGATTCACACCACACTGACCGCGGGTGTCTACAATCTATAATGCGGCTGGTATGCTGACCGCCGTTGGACTGTGTCTACTTTGGTGAGCGATCATTTGTGCTCTTTTCCCTGCTCTCACACCATTCACGCGGGATCTATCACCATCGGAGAATTATCGGACGTTTGCCAGCACCTGGAGCCTTTTACCGGCCGGAACAGAGCTCGGTGATTTGTTTTTTTTTTCTTCTACTGATTGAGAGACTTCCTAAACGATTAGCAAGTATATGCCGCTGGCTTCTACCGCTCAAAAGCAAAAGTCCGCTCACAGCGGTGAATCTACTGCTTAAAAGTCTGTTCACATTAGTGAACCACCGGGCGTTTCACAGTGGGGGTATGTGCAAGTTACACTTATAGCACTTTATGGTGCTCCTCCACACCTGACTAGATTTAGGACACAAGGATGGGAGTCACGTGCTGACCCTACACATCGTGGTTACTATAGGTACCGTTCCAGCAGCTGGATTACAAAGGCAAACCTATACCACTTATACACACACCTCAAAACCAAGGATCTAGTCATATCCCTGATGAAAGCTCGAGAAGTAGAGCTGAAACGTTGGATTGTAACACCACCCTTTTTTGGATTGTAACACCACCCATTTTTTCACAATCAATAAAATCACAACAATTAAAGACTGTCGTTGAGAAGACTTTACTTTCATGTTATTAGTGTGCCGGGGTTACTCCTATACTTTAGTAGATCATTAGAGACTTTAGTAAGGGCAGTTTCAGTAGAGTGTAGAGAGCGGAAACTGGATTGGAGAGGGTCGAGAAGAGAGTTATCAGAGAGATAGCGGATCAGAGAGGAGTGGACCAGGCGTTCCAGGAGTTTAGAGATGAAGGGAAGATTAGAGACAGGTCTATAGTTAGCGGCACAGTTTTGGTCGAGGGATAGTTTTTTAAGTAGTGGATGTATGATGGCATGCTTAAATAAGGAGGGAAAGATACCAGAAGAGAGAGAGAGGTTAAATATTTTAGTTAGGTGAGGGGTGACAGCAGGGGAAAGGGACTGGAGTAGATGTGACGGAAATGGGTCACTGGTGCAAGTGGTTGGGCGAGAAGATGCAAGGAGCCTGCTTACTTCTTCTTCTGTGACTGGTTCAAACTTAGAGAGTGAGCTAGATGCAGTGGGGGAGGGCAGTGCATGGTATGAGATGATTGGGAGATAATTTCCTGTCGGATATGATCAATTTTTCCTTTGAAGTAATTGGCCAGATTGTCAGCTTGAAGCTCTGTGGTTGGGGCCTGCACTCTTGGGTTGAGCATGGAATGAAAAGTGTCAAAGAGACGTTTCGGGTTATTGGACAGTGAGGTGATGAGGGTGTTGAAATAGGTTTGTTTGGAGAGGTGAAGGGCAGTGTTGTATGTTCTAAGCATGAACTTACAATGGATGAGATCTTTGTGTAGATTGGATTTTCTCCATAGACGTTCAGCACACCTGGAGCACCGCTGCAGGAAACGTGTTTGCAGGGTATGCCAGGGTTGTCACTGTCTTTATCGTGTTGTTCTATGTATAGGAGGTGCAAAATCAACCAGGGCACTTTGAAGTGTTTCATTGTAATGCTTCAGTGCAGAATCAGGACATGAGAGGAAGGAGATAGGGGCCAATGAAGACTGCAAGTTCTTCATAAGTTTCGTGGTGTTAATGGCCTGTATGTTTCTATAAGTATGGACAGTGGGGGTGACCTGAGCGGCCTGGCAGTTCTTGATGGAGAATGAAAGAAGGTTGTGATCAGAGAGCGGGAGAGGGGAGTTTGTGAAATCATCCACTGCACAAAGCCGAGAGAAGACCAAATCGAGGGAGTTTCCGTCTTCATGCATTGGAGAATTAGTAAGCTGCGAAAGGCCAACTGAGGAGGTTAGAGATAAAAGGTGAGTAGCAGATGGGGAGAGGGGAAGAGCAATGGGGATGTTGAAATCGCCTATGATGAGGGTAGGGATGTCACAGGAGAGAAAATGTTGGAGCCAAGTGGCAAAATGATCCAGGAACTGATGGGAGGGGCCGGGAGGATGATATACCTGCACCACACGCATGGAGAAGGGTGTGTAGAGTGTGACGGCATGGACCTCAAAAGAAGGGAAGACAAGTGAGGGAACTTGAGGGATAACCTGAAAGATACATTTTGGTGATAGGAGCAGACTAATGCCTCCACCTGCTCTATTGTCTGATCTTGGGGTATGAGAGAAGTGTAATCCCACATATGAAAGAGCAGCAGCAGCGGTAGTGTCTGACTGCTGGATCCAGGTTTCGATAAGAGCCAGAAGGTTAAGAGAATTAGAAAGGAAGAAGTCATGGATGAAAGAGAGTTTATTACACACTGAGCGAGAATTCCAAAGGGCACAATTAAGAGAGACATATGGCATGCAGGGAATGTTAAAAAGATTAGAGGGGTTTCTGAGTGTAGCAGTTGGGGGGGTTTGACTTTCTAGAACATGGGGGACCAGGGTTGGGAGCAATGTCTCCTGCGACTAAGAGAAGGAGGATAGAAAGAGTGAGCAGATGGTTAAGTGATTTGTGAGAGCGTCTCTGATGTTGAATGGTGGGACTGAATGGATCTGTGCAATTTAGCAATGTGAAAAGAGCATGAGTGCTATACATAGGAGAGGAAAGGAGTGAGGGGCCGATATGGATGGAGTGTAGAGAGTTAATGCCAGGGCGGTGGACAGCCACCATTGAGCGGGGGCGCCACAACGTTCCCCCTAGGGTGCCAACCTCCGCGGCTAGGTAGGCAAAAGCTCAGGACATCTATTAGGGATTCCTAGTTTTTCCCTTAAGGGGTTTTTCTGGTTTGAACACTGTTTTGTTTTGTTTTCTTTTTTTGTCACTTTGGTATTTTTTGGTGTATGAACAATTGTTTGGCCTTTTTAATGAAATAAAGTATCATTTTAGAGGATAATTATTTATGATTGAATCTCCCACTTCCTACCTTCTGTGTGTGCATACCCCGACACTTTGTTTGTCACATTGTCAATGTTCAATAAATTTTGTATTACTTTTGAAATCATTTTGAGCCTCTATTTTTCTTCAGGATATTTTTGATGTATATGATTATATTCTGAGCATTTAACTATATATTTATATTTGGCTGATGTGTGAGCATCCTCAGTTAATACTTCTTCAATATCTTTCCTACAATTGTTTGGTCTTTTTTGGTATAATTAATTGGTCTAGAGGTCTTTCCATCTGACCATGTGGAATAGTTTTTTGGTTTAATAAATGTCTTACCTGTCTCCTGCCCTGTCTAACTGCCATGTTATAACTGCCTCATACTTTGATTAAATGTACTTCGATTAAATGTGCATAAATGCCCCCTGCATAAATGCCTTCCCCAAGCTATGTCTGAATATATAGGAGGCTAAGGCATAGATCTCCTTTTTTTTTTTTTGCTCTCTCTCTTCTTGTTAATCAATCAAACTAAATTGAGATAGCAGGACCCAATAAATGTTGGGGTCAGATAAACAAATGTCCAGCACTACATGGATCATAAAGCACTTTGAAAAGTTTCATGACCTCACTACACACATATATATATATATGTACTATATATATATATATACCCAGAGATCTTTTATTATTATGTTACAATTGTAAAAATATATAAAATAAAATATATGAAGGAAAATAACTAGTGCTCATATCCTAAGCCTGCACATGTTATTATGTATCAAAAGCAACCAAAACAAAATAGAAAAACATTCTTCTATTTTAGTTACATTTACCAGTTTTGGAAATAAAAAACAAGGTATTAAAAACATTTTTTTATTTTGTTAGCCCTAAATAAAAACAAAGTTAGGTTCATTAAACTATTACGTGTGCACATTTCTCAATAATTAACTGGTCATTTAGTACTGAAATGGATGTTGAGGAATTAAAGAAGTATTCTGATCACATCAGATCATGGCATATTGCTAGGATAATCTAATATTAAAAAGTAGAAAATAACTTTTGAAAGATACTTAAAAAACACACATACTGTTGCTTCTTCCTGCTGCATGACATAATAGGACAACTAAGAGGAACTATGCTATTTCCACAAATTATTGTAACAGTACATCACTGGAACTGTGTCTGTAACATCACCTGTAAGGCTAGTTTCACACTTGCACCGTTTTGCTCAGCGTTTCGAGCGCACATGAAACGCATGCAAAAAACGCTTACAAACGCTTGTAAACACTGCGATTTTTCGTCGTATCATCGTACGCATTACGACAAAAAAACGCAGAGTTTGTATACATTTTCAAGCGTTTTTCCATGCGTTTGCGTTTTTTATGCGCATGGGTAGTCTAGGTGTCACATTTCACAGGAGGAAAATCCTTGAAAAATTCTTGCAACAGACTCCACCAATGGGACATCAGTGGGCGTGTGTTATGGGAATTCTTTATATAGACCCAGTTTACAGCTGAATTCTTCACATTGGCTTGCATTTTCCTTTGTGAAACATGGATCTGTGCTGGAAGAGTTTTCACTTCAACTTGGATCTGGACATCAGGATGGCTCAGGCTTATGCAGTTGCCTGCCATCAACAAAGAGAGAGAGAGACACAGCGAAGACGGCAGCGGCGGCGTTTGTGGATACATCCGATTATTGAACTCCGGGAGAGCCGTGGAGCGTACCACACCCTCTACAGCGAGCTCCAGGCAAACCCAGAGAAATTTACTGATTATACAACAAAGCTTCAGGGATTTACAAGTACTTGCTCGTGTTGAACAAGCCATCCGAAGACAGGACACACAGCTCCGTCGTGCGATTCCTCCGGAGGAATGGCTCCTGGTCACATTACGGTACGTAATATTGCAAAACCAATGCATGCATAATTTTCTTTGTTGTGACATGTACTATTCCAAATCTGGCAGAATTATTGTTCTGCCATGTAGTAAACAAAAGGCTGCAGTATTATTTTTATGCCATGTATTTTTTTTTTTTATTTTTTTTTTATGTGTTTTAAAAATCCATATACATAAATATTAATTTTTGTTTTTTCTTCGTTTCCAAGATTCCTGGTTACTGGAGAGAGCCTCTCTTCACTCCACTTCCAGTACCGGATTGGAATATCCACCTTGTCTGGAATTGTTGCTGACACCTGCCGGGCTTTGTGGAACATTCTCTGTCCTGAATTTATGCCCCTGCCCACCGCCGAAAAGTGGATGGAAATAGCAGAAAAATTCTGGACCGTCTGCAATTTCCCCAACTGTTTAGGAGCGGTTGATGGGAAACACATCTGGATTATCAAACCAAACAGAACTGGATCTGAGTACTATAACTACAAAAAGTACTTTTCTAAAGTACTCATGGCCATTTCGGATGCAGACTGTATGTTTGTTGCAGTGGACATTGGGGAATTTGGCCGTGGGAATGACTCCCAGGCGTTTAAGAACTCGGACATGGGCCAGAGGTTGTATGGCAATAAGTTCAATTTCCCCATGCCACGGCCTCTTCCCAACTCCGAAGGTCCACCACAGCCATTTGTATTGGTTGGGGATGAGGCATTCCAGATGTGCCAAAACCTGCACAAACCCTACTCCAGCCGGGACTTGGACCACACCAAAAAATGTTTAATTACAGGCTAACCAGGGTCAGAAGAACTGTAGAGTGTGCCTTTGGTATACTTGTCTCCAGATGGTGCATTCTTGGCACAGTCATTAGTCTGAAACTGGAAACAGTGGATGAGGTGGTGAAGGCCTGTGTGGTTCTACATAATTTTGTGATGGGTAGCGAACACCTGAACTTTGAACTCGATGATGCATCTCCTAACCCATTGCCTGAATTTACTCAGCACCCTCTCAGGTCATCCGTTGAAGTTGGCCAAATGAGGGACCAATTTGCGGCCTACTTCAACTCAGATGTAGGACGGGTGGAATGGCAAGATCAAATGGTGTAAAAATGTTTTCTTGTGTATGTTAATAAAAAACCTGTTTTGATACCTGTACCGAGTGCACTCTGTCTTTTTACACTCCAATACAATAATCAACTGGCCAGGTGTACCAGTGAATTAATGATGCTGTGTTTTTGCATCATGAATTTACCAGTATTCCTGACCAGTTGACTATACATACACACACACAAGTTGTATGACCTTTATCATCTCTACAGTGTGTGTTCAATTAGCAGTGACGGTGGAGATAATACAACTAATATTTGTGTCACATGGCTTGATGTTACAAATAGTGATTTGGTGATGCACTAGCATCCGTCACTCTTTATGACACATGACCCTGTGACTATAAATATTATTTGTAGTATCATCACTGTGGCTTGAGTTTGAACGCAGACTGGAGACATAATAAAGTTTATACAACTTCTACGATACCCAGGTCTGGTGTCATGCTGAAGTGAGAATGCCCAAACTAATGCATCCTGACTCCAGAAAGTTATCACACTTGGGCAGGAGAATGCACAGATGAGTTAAACTGCAGCATCGCTACAGTCTGCTTGAAATATATGCAGACTGAAGCGACGCTGCAGGTTAAAACTCATGTGTATTCACCTGCCCAGGAGTGATAGTTATGATACAAGGCCAGGGTATTGTACATATGACGTGTATTTTCCCCATCATGTCATGGGGAATACAAGTCATAGATTTGTGTTTTTGACTACACATATCTCCAAGACTGACACAAGAAACATGGGTCAGTAATGGACCTATGTGGTGTCAAAAACACAAATTGTACAGCGCAGTGTGTGTAAGCGGCCAAAGGCACATTAATCCAGGGTTCCCCAACTCCAGTCCTCAAGGCCCACCAACAGGTCATGTTTTCAGGATTTCCTTTGTATTGCACAGTTGAAGCAATTATCACCTGAGCAATACAAAGGAAATCCTGAAAACATGATCTGTTGGTGGGCCTTGAGGACTGGAGTTGGGGAACCCTGCTCGATTCAGTCTGTGCAATATTTGCCGACTGAAGAGACTAGTGATGAAAATACAAGTCATAGATTTGTGTTTTTGACTACACATATCTCCAAGAAAGACACAAGAAGCGTGTCAGTAATGGAGCTTTGTGGTTTCAAAAACGCAAAGTGTACGGTGCACTGTGTGTACGGCGCAGTGTGTAGGTGGCGAAAGACACATTAATCAAACGGTATTTTGTGAAAGCAGAATTGCACATTTATTTTAAAAAAAAAAACAAACAAATTTTTTATTGTGAAGGACGTTTGGGGAAATATTGGGATACTTTGGGGGTATGGAGAGACAAGGAACGGCTGGTAGTTGAGGAAGGGGTTCTAGGGGAAGGGGCGACAAAAGTACTGTGGGAAGGGAGCTCAGAGATGGAACTGGAGGCAGGGTGAGACACATTAGGAGGAGAGGGGGAGGGACAAACAAAGTCTTTTTTTGCTTCTTTGGGGCAGGAGTCACCTGCCTGGACCGACTTCCACCGTGTGACCGCCTTACATTGCTCGACCGCCTTGAGCTGGTGGACCGTGGCCTTGATGGGTAAAAGAGGAAATGTGGGTCACCCCTCTGATGCTCGGTGTTGGCGGTGCTCCTAGAAGTGGTGGTGGTGGTGCTCCTAGAAGGAGAAGTGGTGGCGGTGCTCCTATGCTGAGAAGTGGTGGCGGTGCTCCTTGGAGGAGAAGTGGTGGTGGGGCTCCAAGGAGGAGAAGTGGTGGCGGGGCTCCTAGGAGGAGAAGTGGTGGCGGCACTCCTATGATGAGGAGTGGTGGCAGTGCTCCTAGGAGAAGAAGTGGTGGCGGTGCTCCTATGATGAGGATTAGTGGCAGTGCTCCTAGGAGGAGAAGTGGTGGTGCTCCTAAGATGAGGAGTGGTGGCGGTGCTCCATGAATGATGAGGAGTGGTGGCGGTGCTCCTAGAAGGAGAAGTGGTGTCGGTGCTCCTATGCGGAGAAGTGGTGGCGGTGCTCCTAGGAGGAGAAGTGGTGGTGGGGCTCCAAGGAGGAGAAGTGGTGATGGGGCTCCTAGGAGGAGAAGTGGTGGCGGCACTCCTATGATGAGGAGTGGTGACGGTGCTCCTAGGAGAAGAAGTGGTGGCAGTGCTCCTATGATGAGGAGTGGTGGCAGTGCTCCTAGGAGGAGAAGTGGTGGCGGTGCTCCTATGATGAGGAGTGGTGGCGGTGCTCCATGAATGAAGAGTGGTGGCGGTGCTCCTTGAATGATGAGGAGTGGTGGCAGTGCTCCTTGAATGATGATGAGTGGTGGCAGTGCTCCTAGACAGAGAAGTGGTGGCGGTGCTCCGAACAGGAGAATAGGTGGCAGTGGCCCAAGCAGGTTCTGCGGTGGCGATTCTCCAAGATGGTGGTCCGGTGGTGGTGCTCCAGACAGCGCTTGCCATGGTGGTGGCGGGGGTGGAGTATCCAGCAGCACTTGGCATTGGTGTGGTGTAGTGGTGTCTGGCTTGGCTAGGAATGCAGGTGGCTGTGCAATGGTATGCAGCAGAAGTCGGTAGTGAGGTGTAGCGAGCCAGTGGTGGCACTGTTGGAAATTACACCAGTGACTGCTTCATGTACCGATTCTGCTGCATAGCCTGCAAGTAAGCAGTGTTGCAGGCCTGCAACACATTCAGCTGTTGCTCAGGACTAAGGTGTTCCGCCATGCCCCATTCAATTTTACTGAAAAAATGGTGCGCTGGTCTGTTGAGGTCAGCCTCCAGACGGTCAAGGCACTAGTCGACAGAGTAGAAGCAGTGTTCCATGTGGGTAAAACCGTGTTCCATGAGTGAAGAACCGCTTTCCACTCTGTCTGACAGCGACTTGAGGCTGGCATGAAAGGCCTCGCTCAAGTGCATGAACTCGGGCAAGACAGGCCTGTCCGAGGCCCTCTGCCGCTGGCGGGAAGTGCCTGCATAACCAGTGGCAGAGACCTGGGACAGGGGAACATCTGATTGACCAGCTTCCTGGTCAACAGCTGTCTGTGTTGCTGACCTGCAATCTGCTTCCTGGCTGTCGGATGGCTGGTACGGGTCCGAGGTCGTCCGATGAAGGACCGCTCCAGAGACAGGTTGCAGGGTGCTGCTTCTGGTGCTGTGGAAAGAAAAGAAAAACATTACTATCATGCATTTACAAGAAGCATCAGCTGTGGAATAGAAAAGCACAGATTATTAAAAAAAAATGTAATACTTACGCTCTGGTGGAAAGGACTGGTTTTAGGAACGCCAACTCGCGATGATAGTGATACTTTCTATTGGTCCTTGCCGCTGAACCACTGCGAACCTGTCCCTCAGCACGATCATCAGTGTTGAAGCGGTCCTTCATTGAGCGCCAACGTGTGCAGACTTTGTTCCCTGTTGGAAAAACAAAGAAAAAACGTTAGACAATGCACTGATGGCAACATCTGTATCATCACACACACCTGAGTGAATTTGGCAAACATTCAATGCGGCATCACAAAAGAATTCAATAGACAATGCAGTCACTGTTGATCCTGAGGACACTGTTGTGTTTCCTGCTAGAATATATCTAGCAGGAAACACAACAGTATCATCAGGAGCAAGAGTCAAACCAGGATCAATACAGTAGTACAATACACAATGCAGTCACTGATGATCCTGTGGACACTGTTGTGTTTACTGCTAGAATATATCTAGCAGGAAACACAACAGTATCATCAGGAGCAAGAGTCAAAGCAGGATCAATACAGAAGTACAATACATAATGCAGTCACTGTTGATCCTGATGACACTGTTGTGTTTACTGCTAGAATATATCTAGCAGGAAACACAATAGTATAATCAGGAACAAGAGTCAATGCGGCATCACAGAGCATGGAAATACTTGCGAAACGCCTTTTTGGAACTTGGAGAGGCGCTGTCCCAGCCATCCATCATCGCTGCGGCCACCTCATTCCAGAGCTGCCAGGTCACCACAGTGTCCTTGTACTGTTGGCCACGGCTGTCCCACAATGGGACACGCGCCTGGACCAGGCGGATCAGGGCGTTGTTGTCCAAGTAAATGTCTTCATCCCGTTGTGGAACCTAGAAAGAAAAACATAATCTTGGAAATTTTTTTGAAGGAAAAAGATAGAAAAATAGAAATAAAAGAAAGCAAGATAGAAGTTGAAAAACAAGACAGAAAAAAAGGAAGAGAAAAAATAAATTAAAAAAGGGACATTCAAAGACTATATACTTACAATCCGTCTCCTTGCTGGGACTTGGCTAGGCTGCTCCCGCTGTTCCACTTCACTTGCTGGGTCCGATGATGAGGTCTGTAAAGAAAAAAATGTATTACACATTTGAAGAGGCAGCAGCTATACTTACCCAAAGGCAGCAAGATCCTCACCTCACGCTCTGCTTGGACCAGTTCTTGCTGGGATGGAGAATATTCCGATACAGAAGACATGCTGGAATTTAAACAAAAAAAAACATTAGTACATAATAAATTTGAAAGGACAGGCACACATTATGTTGAAGAATACTCATATTTTGGCTTCTGCAGCTTGTATCCAAAGTTGGAAGGCTCTTGTCTGTTGAAGGCTGTGTTATCTCTTCAAGGCTGTCTTTTATATACACTCCTCCCAAACAATGTTGCTTGTGTAGGGGGTGGTTTAAACCAGTGTCTAGACATTGTTTACTCTAAAATCGCATGCGTGCAAAAAGCGCTGACATGCGCATGACCACGCGCACGCCAGTGAGCCCATAGACTGTAATGTTATTTTTTTTGCGCATTCCGTGCACACACGTGTGCATAGGATTTTTTACGAGGTTGGGCGGAACAAAAAAATGCAACATGTAGCATCTGGCGTGTCTGGATATAAATGAGGAATAGGGCGCACCACTATGACAAAAATAATGGGAGGTGCAACACAAGTAGCAACCTGGACAATGATAAATAGAAGAGAAAAAGCGCTACCGGAATTATGCACACTACACCATAATACAATAGAGTAAAGTAGGCATAGCTTTTATTGGCACACAAGATGAAAAGTGCAGGTTAAAAAACATTAAAACAAGGACTCCAAAGTAGGTACCTGCCAGAGCATGGAGAGAAAAAATATAAATATCCAATCATAATAAATATCACAAAACTGGATATGAATATGCATAAATACAATACAAAATCATGGTAAACCTGACAATTAGTGTTTGGAAGGTCAAAGGGATAAATACAATAATCAGTAAAAAAGGCTTAGTAGTTCACAAGTAATGACCCACAGCATAGGGAATAAATTATGCATAAAGACCCATAAGGTCTAAAAGAAAAGGAGCTGCAATAGGATCAGAAAGGGTCATTTGGGCTAGAAAGAAAATGCCCAAGTGAAAGCGGTACACATAATAATGCACCTCCACCCCCAAAAATAGAGGAAACTAATAGAACCTCCCAACAAACCCCCAGACATGAAGTGTAATGCAGAGAAGCGGTTTACCAAGAAAAATCCATCCATGCATGAATGAAGCGGCAGGACCCACGGAGGAGCCCCAGATAGTAGAAGCTATGTCTACTTTACTCTGTTGTATTATGGTGAAGTGTGCATAATTCCGGTAGTGCTTTTACTCTTCTATTTATCATTGGCGTGTCTGGGCGCACACCTGGAAAATGTGCACAGAAACGCTGACAAACGCGTGCAATCACTAAACACTGCGCCCGCGATTTTACAGATAGGGGAACATTGCGCGTGCGACCGATAGCGCACAATGCGCTGCGCGATAAAGCGCTAGTGTGAAACCAGCCTAAGTGCCGACTTGTCAGGCCAACAAATATTCTGAATACTAGAACCCATCTATCAGTTTGGCAGTACTGTTACTGCTACTTGACTAGCGTTTATTATACAGTTACCGATCTCTAACTGGCATGAGACCCCTACTCTAGCGACAACCGTCAGCTGAACCTGCTGCACAGTGAGTATGTTCGTCTTCTGGGTCAACCCACATTTATAAAAACCCAGTGTAATAGAAAAAAATATGAGAGGCCCTGCATGATAAACGTGTCAAAAACACATTGAATTCAAGAATGAAAGTGATGTCCAAACTGTCACTGACAACACATTTATTGTATTGATATTGATGACTTCTATTATGAATGTGCCCCTATGACTTGCCGACATGCCTCGACCACATGTCACATGAGCAGAAGACAAAGTAGATTTGCACATTTCATTAAACCCTGCTAGTAGAGGCAAACTAATAATTGTTTAATAAAAGTACACTGTCTGGAAATCATTCAAAACTAATAACAGCATAAAATTTGTATCCAAAAAAGTCTATCATCTAAATTTCATCTCACTATTGAAAGTTTGATACTGTTTCAATGAAAAGTACATTTAAAGGGTTATTCCCATCATTAGCAGTTATCACCTACCCATCGGATAAGCTATAATTTGGTGATCAATAGGGGTCTGACTACCGGTACCTTCATCAATCCAGAGAACAGGGCTCTGCAGAGCCAGTCTGAATTGAGTGATGGTTGGACATGTGCATTGCCACCTAATTAATTTTCTATGGATGTAGATAGACAAGTGCAGCTCTCAGATTTGTCCAGTGGTTCCATAGAGAATGAATGGAGCAGGAGTGTGCTTGTTCAGTCACAACTACATTCACATGGGGCTCTGCAGGACCCCATTCTTGGGATTGGTGGGTGGTCAGTGGTCAATTCCCCAACTGATGAGTAAGTTAGAACTTCTAAAGATGAAAAGTAAAATGTAGCAAAATTAATAAAAGCGATAAAATAAAGAAAAAATGTAGTAAGCAATTGCAATGTAATTCAGTGAATGCCATTTGTACTTTTTTATGCTTGTATACAGGCGTGCACCTAGAAATTTAACTTTGGAGGGTCCAGGGTTTCAGAGATTAAGGCAAATACAGTAGTGCACACTAATAAATGTATCCGCACATTTTACATAGGATGGAAAAGCATAATGAAAATAAACTATGCACCTGCTCAAAAAAATAAAGGGAACACTCAAATAACACATCCTAGATCTGAATGAATGAAATATTGAATACTTTGTTCTTTACAAAGTTGAATGTGCTGACAACAAAATCACACAAAAATCATCAATAGAAATCAAATTTATTAACCAATGGAGGCCTGGATTTGGAGTCCCACACAAAATTAAAGTGGAATGTAATGTCCTTAAAACAAGTCAAAATGATGCTCAGTATTGTGTGTGGCCTCCATGTGCCTGTATGACCTCCCTACTGTACAATGCCTGGGCATGCTCCTGATGAGGCGATGGATGGACTTCTGAGGGATCTCCTCCCAGACCTGGACTAAAGCACCCACCAACTCCTGGACAGTCTGTGGTGCAACGTGATGTTGGTGGATGGACCAAGACATGATGTCCCAGATGTGCTCAATCGGATTCAGGTTTGGGGAACAGGCGGGTCAGTCCATAGCTTCAATGCCTTCATCTTGCAGGAACTGCTGACACACTCCAGCCACATGAGGTCTGGCATTGTCCTGCATTAGGAGGAACCCAGGGCCAACCGCACCAGCATATGGTCTCAAGGGGTCTGAGGATCTCATCTCGGTATCTAATGGCAGTCAGACTACCTCTGGCGAGCATATAGAGGGCTGTGCTCTAAAGAAATGCCACCCCACACCATTACTGACCCACTGTAAAACCGGTCATGCTGAAGGATGCTGCAGGCAGCAAATTGCTCTCCATGGCGTCTCCAGACTCTGTCACGTCTATCACATGTGCTCAGTGTGAACCTGGTTTCATCTGTGAAGAGCACAGGGCGACAGTGGTGAATTTGCCAATCCTGGGGTTCTGTGGCAAATGCCAAGCGTCCTGCACAGTGTTGGGCTGTGAGCACCATCGACCATCCTCATGGAGTTGGTTTCTAACCATTTGTGCACATGCACATTTGTGGCCTGCTGTAGGTCATTTTGCAGGGCTCTGGCAGTGCTCCTCCTGTTCTTCCTTGCACAAAGGCTGAGGTAGCGGTCCTGATGCTGGGTTGTTGCCCTCCTATGGCCCCCTCCACGTCTCCTGGTGTACTGGCCTGTCTCCTGGTAACGCCTCCAGCCTCTGGACACTACGCTGACAGACACGGCAAACCTTCTTGCCACAGCTCTCATTGATGTGCCATCCTGGAGGAGCTGCACTACCTGATCCACTTGTGTGGGTTGAGAGTCCGTCTCATGCTACCACGAGTGTGAAAACATAACCAACATTCAAAAGTGACCAAAACATCAGCCATAAAGCATTGGTACTGAGATGTGGTCTGTGGTCCCCATCTGCAGAACCACTCCTTTATTGAGTGTGTCATATAAATAAAATGTTCCCTTTATTTTTTGAGCAATGTAGGTACATCCATAATAAATTATTCAGTCTGTCCTAATGAGCAAGTTTTTTCCTTCCTGATCCTGAGTGTTGAAAGACTGGATCAACATCACAAACAAGAATTTCACATTTGCAAATATGTATTTATAATATATTCTTCTAAAAACAAAAGCTAAGCTTTTTTGAAAAAAATCGATTATTACCTCTATGATGAGATTGTGAGCAGGCTGTACCATAGATTAAGGCTGTGTGCCCACAGTAGCGTTTTTGAAGCGTTTTTAGGGGTCAAACCGCTTCAAAAATGCTTAAAATAAGCTTCCCATTCATTTTAATGCTTTTTGGCCTTTTTGTGCCAATGTATGCGTTTTTTACAGCTAAGGAAACGCTTAGCGGCTAAAAATGCAGCATGTTCATTAATTTTGTGGCTTAGGCCGCATTTTTAGCTATTTCCTATGGCCCAGAAGACGCGCGGAAAAGTACGCATCCAAAATGCGCGTTTTTTGAGCAAAAAGAGCACGCGTTTTCTGTGAAGGAGTTTTTGTGTCAGGTTTAAAACGCTACTGTGGGCACATAGCCTAATAGTTCTTATAGAATGAAGGCCTTCCTTCTTCTTGGATTAAACCAATTTTTTACCCAGATGGAGAGAATATGTTCCTGTTTTTTCAGGGGATTTTACATGAAACAGCTTTCAATCTATCTTTATGTGTGGGACGTTTATGTACTTGTTTAAGTTGATCATGTTCTCACTTAGAAATCTCTTCTTAAGACTAAATACATGTAATTCTATTAGTCTTTTCTCATGAAAGCCACCAGAGCATAAAAAGGAACATTTAATTCATATAATAACTTAGCTGTGAATCATATTTCCCTGTAAAATCTGCATGTTTTGCTGAATTTGAATCTTAGCAATTCTGCTCATCTCTAGAAGCCACTGATTAACATTGCATGCTGTTATTTAGTGTGTCATCTATAAGTAAAGGGGTCTGAATACTTTCCATACTCACTGTTGCCCATTTCTTGGTTCTTCTTCAAAAGACCATGAACAGCTTATCTCATAACCTTAATCTTTGCCTAGGAGCAGAGGTATACCTAGATATCATCGCTCCCTATAGCAGAATTTCTGATTGGGCCACCCCCACCAAAAAAAGCAATAGTAGTATTCGGTGGGGTCATATCTCAAAATCATATCTCAAAATTTTGCAGCCTTTACAAATTAGTTTTCCTCCTATTGAACCCTTAGATTCCCTTTTCATTGCACCCATAAAGTATGATGCAAACAAAAGTGCCCCACAAACACCTTATGATACCCACACAGTGAATTTTTCCTCAGTATACCACCACACGCATAGTATGACTGATGACCCTACTGTAACCCACCTCAACTCCCCCAACACAGTACGATTCCCCAACTATGACCCCCACACAACCCTCTATGCAGTGTAATGGGTCCACATACAGTCTAATGGCCCCCACACCTCACCACACTGTATAATGGCCCCACTAGCCCTCCACACAGTGCTATGGACCACACACAAACCATCACATTATATAACTGCTTGCACACAATACAATGGTCCCAACCTAGCCCTCCATAAAGTATAAAGGCTCCAACGTAGCCCTCCAAATATTATAATGACCCCCACATAGACTTCCATATATTATGTTAGCCCCTACATAACCCATCATATAGTATAATTTGTTACATATTCCTCCATATAGTATGCTGTAAACCATAATCCTGCATATAGTATACTGCTCCCCATAGTCCTCCATATAGTGTACGGCACTCCATAATCCTCCATATAGTATAATACACTCCCTATAGTCCTCCATATAGTAACCTGCACCCCATAATCCTCCATATAATTTACTGCCACACATATTCCTTCATATAGTCTAATGCATTCCCCATAGTCCTCCATATAGTATAATGCGCCCTCCATAGTCATCAATATAGTATAATGTACTTCCAATAGTTCTCCATACAGTAAAATGCACTCCCTATAGTCATCCATAGTCCATGCAGTATAATGCAATCCCTATAGTCTTAAATATGGTATAATGCACTCCCCATAGTCCTATATATAGTATAATGCACTCCCCATAGTCCTCCATAGTCCATACAGTATAATGCAATCCCCATAGTCCTCTGTATAGTATAATGCACTCATCATAGTCCTCAATATAGTATAATGCACTCCCCATAGTTCTCCATACAGTATAATGTACTCCCCACATTTCTCAATACAGTATAATGCACTCCCCATAGTCCTCCATGCAGTATAATTCACTCCCCATTGTCCTTCATACAGTATAATACACTTCCCATAGTCCTCCATATAGTATAATGCACTCCCCATAGTCCATACAATATAATGCACTCCCTGTAGTCCATACAGTATATTGCTATCCCCAGTCCTCTGTACAGTATTATGGCCATCATAATATACTTGCCACTTAAAAATAAATAAAATAAAATAACAATACTCACCTCTCATCCTTGTTCCCTCGCTGCTCCAGTCTCTGCAGCTAGTGCACATCTAATTACAGTGGGTGCCATTAGTGACATCATGGGTCCTACTGCGCTGAGACATCAGACACCAAGAAAGTCGCTCCCTTTTTCATCATTACTTTCAACCACATGCCAATACAGTCAAACTTGCGATGACGAGGGGATCCAGTGCTGGCATTGGCACCGGGACCCCCCAGCTCAAAGGCCCCTTAGCAGCCATGTGACCTGACATAATTGGCGATACACCACTGCCTAGGAGACACCTTGTTTATACAGTATAACTCCCTTGTATCATGTTCCTATGATCAGTTTTGCCATGGTATATGATCATGAATGGGGATGGGCGGACCCATGGGTTCAAGTCAGGTTCAAGTGAATCGGGGGCTTGAACAGATGGTGGTTCCCACGCTGTCCTCTATGTGACAGAGTGAGAAACAGTGTCTCTGACCGGCGGTAACCTTACTGAAGTCACAGCCAGTGACAGTCGCTGTCACACAGAGGACATCGTGTGAGCCAGAGGCTGTTGACTACTGGTCAGGCGCTAGCTGATGATTACTACTGTCATTAGCGTTGCTTGCTCTCACTGATAGCAGTCTCCATTTTCAATATGGAGTCTTGTTCTCTGAACTTCTCAGAACAAGGCACAAAAGGGTTATTCACGGGCAGTGTCAGGCAAGAGCTTGAGAATATCTGTCCCTGACGCTATACGTGAATGAACTAGAAGTCTCATTCTGAAAACGTTCTCAGAACGAGACTCCATAGAATTTAATGGACATTGTGGGAAATTTCACTATTGGATTACCATCGGCACTTCCTGGATTTATTTTTAATTAAAAAATGGGTTTACAAGGAAGTATGGGTGAGTCTTTACTCAAATAAAGTATTTTTTTTCTTGTATATCTTGTATATCTGTGCTTTTTTAACTATTTACTTACCAGGTTAGTAATGGGGGTTTCTGATAGACTACACCCTGTTACTAATCTCTGGGCTTGATGTCAGCGGTCAATGCACAGTTGCCATCAATCCCAAAATATTACTCCACTTTCCAAAGCACCAAGGCAAGTGGGAGGAGTCGGCCAAAGGGCCAGAATTGGTGCATATAATGGATCCGCCTTTTGTAGGTTGGCTGCTATTTTTAGGCTGGGGAGGGCCAAATATCCATGGGCCTTCCCAGCCTGAGAATACCAGCCCCCAGCTGCCTGCTTTGCCTTGGTTGGTTATCAAAAATGAGGGGGACTCCATACCATTTTTGTAAAATTACTTATTTAAATAATTTATAAAAACAGTGTGTGGGCCCCTCTATTTTTGATATCTAGCCAAAATAAAACAGACAGACAGCTGAGGGATGGTATTCTACTATAACAAATTGGTTTCTCAAACTCAACAAAAAATCCCACTTTTAACATCTCCTGCAGTTAATCCATTTGTAACGCTATGTGACTGCAGACTTCTGAATCCTTGCACCGCACGCAGTCAGGATTCTCCAGTATTACCAGTGAGAGTGGGTGGCCACAAGATATGCATACTGTCACATACCCGTTTCTCAGCATGTAATCTATCTCCTCTCACTCAGTCCATCATTCAACCTCTGTCCTGCGCTGCACTGGGAGCCTAAATTACACCCCAAAACAGACCATGCACACCGCTTCATACACGCTGCCACCATTCACCGAACACATGGGTGATACATCCCGGAAGTACCACTATTACTGTCTGCCAATCACCAGGATCACACACTCTAAGGCTATGGATTCTTTTAGAGCATGCGAGGTTCAAACTTATTAAAGTTTTAAGCTTTAATAGAATTGGTACAGTGCTTACAGTAAAAGGATATAAAATATGGAAATAAAAAGTGACATACAAATATGCAAAACAGTTATAAAAACAAAATGGAGAAACTTACAGACATATATAAACCTTGCAGTCTGGTATTCTGCTCCCTGAGGGGGGGATGAATATGAAATCAATCACATCAGCTTGGCTGTCCCTCAGTCTGTGAACAACTTTCTTTGTGTATGGGCCTAATTTATAGGTTTAGCCTGCAGATCTGATTTCTAGACCAGCCTCTCATGTTAATATTCTAATTCTACTTTACCAATGAATACATTATCTTTCTAAAGGTTCTTGTCTTAGCTTTTCTTTCCCATCGTAAATAGAAATGGTCAGGCTGCAAATAGGTCCGATTTGACATCTGCCCTCAAGGCATCAGAGGTGTGAAATGTCCCAATTCTGTGTGTTCGCAGGAATGCACCATGGGGTCTGAGGCCGGAAACTGCCTTTTCTCAGGATAGCATATGTTATCACGTTTGCGAGACTAGCAGCCTAAGTATAGATGCTAGTTAACTGCCGGCCATACATCGCCTAGAAGTACATATTTCCATTACACATACTTTCAGTCACAGTCTGACTAGACGTGCTTGACTTTGCATGTATTGAGTGAGGCTGAGGATTTCTATGCAGCATATGACCACTTGAATGCAAATCACATACTTGTAGTTATGTGATTGCTCACTGTCATCGGCAAAACCCGCGAAGCCTGACAGTGTGCAGTATGCATGCTGTAAGGATTCAAACGTCTTGAGTCACACATAGTGAGTGTAGACTTTCACCATAAGACTGGACAACCTCTTACCTATCCATGGGATGCACGCTTGCATGCTATATATTGCTATCATTGGGGTTCTGAAAACTGGGACCCCCACTGATTATCAGAATGTGTTCCCTGCATATGAATGTAGCATTACTTCACATTCATATCCACTATTCCATTTACTTTTTATGTAGCTGAGGGTGGGGGACACATATGCACCCTCCCTCTCCCATAGACCTTTGAAAATGATAAAAACAGTGGGACTTGGACTGGTGGGGTGAAGCAGTTGTACTCTCTCAATCAGGCTCATATTATCCACATATTTTGTGTTGTGTGGAGACAGTACAGAATGGATCAATTTGAATATAGGACAGCATGGGGGACTTAGTATAGAAAAAATGGTAGCATTGGGGCTCACTATGGAGAAGGGGCAGAATGGGAGGCTCAGTATTGAGAAATGACAGTTTGGAGGGGGTAGTATGGAAAGAGACCAGCATAAGGGGCTCTGTATAGGTAGTGTCAGCATGGGGGGCTCAATATGGAAAAGGGGTAACATAGAGGGCTCAGTATGGAGAGTGGAGCAGCATAGGGGGCTCAGTATAGATAAAGGGAAGAATGTGGGGGTCAGTATGGAAAGAAGTGAGCATGACGGGATCTGTATGGTTAGGGGCCAGATGGGGGGCTTAGTATGCAGAAATCATAACATGGAAAGTATGGAAAGAAGGTAACATGGGGATGTTAGTATTAAGAGGAGACAGCATGGGGGCTCAGTATGAAGAAGGTGCAGCATGATGGGCTCAATATGGAATCTAGGCTCAGCATAGAAAGGGCGTAGTATGAGGGGCTCACTAGGGACAAATTGCAGTAAGGGAGGGCTAAGTATGAAGAGACGGCAGCATGGGGGGGCAGCCTGGGGTGGGACTATTGTGGAGATCATTGTTCATATGTGAGAAAATTGTGGTGGGTATAATTCATAATGGAATACAGTATAGTGATCAAGAGATCAGCTGCAGTCCAGACTTCCTCTTCATGTTCAATTTGTGCGAAGGCAGTGACAGTGAAGCCAGTGCTGATTGGGTGCCGGGGTCACATGTCACAGTATCCACACGAGAGCCCCGGGGAGAACGAGTGCCGACCCTCCAGGAACGGCGCCGGTACGGGAGGTGAGTATAAGCTTTTTTATTTTATCCGGTCCAAGCCTGGGGTATGACAAGGAGTTGTCCAAATAGTGGACAACTTCTTTAAGGTACCTAGATTTAAGGGTGCATTTACATTGGCCATTGACAGCCTTCAACGACTGCCTATCTGCTTTAAGAAGCTGATCCACAGTCTTTTAATAGCCTATTTAGACAAGCTGTGACTACACTTTCTTGTGCACAGAACGATCGAATGTGATCATTCTGTGTGCATAGAAAAGCTTAGTTCTTGACATAACATATGTACACAGGATGATGTGCTGCCGAGAACGATGATATTTAAGTAAGCTTAAAAATCATTTCACATTATGCATCAGGTCAGGGCCGATGTCAGCATCCGGCATACCAGGGCAAGTGCCAGGGCCCTGAGCATTTGGGGGGCCCACTCGCTGTCAGGGACACTGGGGTGCAGTGGGGTGTCTGTGCCAGTGTCGGTGCCCATGAGTGGGCCCCTTCACCTGCTCAGGGCCTCAGTACTTGTGATACTTGCCTCTCCCTGCTCCACCTCTGTGGCATCTTCTGTCCTCTGACAGTGACGTTCAGGTCAGAGGGCACAATGATGTCACGTTTGTATGCTCTGCCTGAACAGTCACCGTGCAGAGAGCCAGAAGATGCCGATGCTGAGGAGTTCGGAGCAGAACAGTGGCCAACGATGAGAGGTTAGTATTACCTTTTTTTACATTTGGAGCATTATATGGGGGCCATTATACACCGGAGCATCATATATGGACCCATCATACGTTGGAGCATCATATATAGGGCCCATCATATACTTGAGCATCATATATGGGGCCCATTATGTATCGAGCATTATATGGGGCCCATCATACACTAGAGCATCATATTTGGGGCCTATTATATATTTTTTCCTTTAGCATAAGTAATACATATTATATGAATATGGAATATACTTAGAGGTTTGCATTATTAAAAAGACATCCTATCTGATTTTCCATAATTACGGTGATATAGCAATATCTCACTATTAGGGATGAGGGAATAGTGTAGTATTCAGACTCGCTGTACTCGTTACGAGTACCTCCTAACACTCGGGTACTCGTAACGAGTCCAATATAAGTCTATGGGAAATGTGATTAATGGGCTGTGTGTGTGCTGGGCTGGGTGAGGACTGTGCGAAGACTGTGCCGGGCTGTGCGGGACTGTGCTGGCCTGTGTGAAACTGTGCCAGGCTGTGCGGGACTGTGCTGGCCTGTGTGGGGACTGTGCCGGGCTGTGCGGGACTGTGCTGGCCAGTGTGAAGACTGTGCGGGACTGTGCTGGCCTGTGCGAAGACTGTGCTGGGCTGTGCGGGACTGTGCGAAGACTATGCCAGGCTGTGCGGAACTGTGCTGGCCTGTGCGAAGACTGTGCCGGGCTGTGCGGGACTGTGCTGGCCTGTGCGGGGACTGTGCCGGGCTGTGCGGGACTGTGCTGGCCTGTGCGAGGACTGTGCGGGACTGTGCTGGCCTGTGTGAAGACTGTGCCGGGCTGTGCGGGACTGTGCTGGCCTGTGTGAAGACTGTGCCGGGCTGTGCGGGACTGTGCTGGCCTGTGCGGGGACTGTGCTGGCCTGTGTAAAGACTGTGCCGGGCTGTGCGAGACTGTGATGGGCTTTGCAGGTACTGTGCGGGGACTATGCCAGACTGTGTGGGACTGCTCTGGGCTGTGCGGGACTGTGCCGGGCTGTGTGGGACTGTGCAGGGCTTTGCAGATTCTGTGCGGGACTGTGTTGGGCTTTGCAGGTACTGTGTGGGCACTATGCTGGGCTTTACAGATTCTGTGCGGGACTGTGCTGGGCTGTGCAGGTACTGTGTGGGGGCTGTGCAGGTACTGTGCGGGACTGTGCTGGGCTGTGCCGAATATTGAGAGGTGAGTAGGGAAATACTCGCCAGGATTCGAGTACCGCATTACTCGCCGAGTACCGAATCCTAACGAGTATACTCGCTCATCCCTACTCGCTATTCATGAATTTTTGTAAATTTATTATTTTATTGTCCTATGTTAAAGATTGCAGTTTCTGTTATAAATTATCAAGGTTTCAATAAAATCTTTTTTCTTAGCCTATCAATTTTCAAATTATCACTCTGATCTTCTCCCCTTACTTTTGGCTTTTTTGCCTTTTTATATGACTACAGTATTACTACTTTCCATGTATGTACTTACTTGAAGAGTCATCCAAAATGCCTTTGAAATGCGTATTTTCAAAAAAAAAAATTATATAATAAAACTACAGTAATCACAGGCATCATGGTGAGCTTAGTTAACTGGTAACTTCTTTTGAATACTTTTTTAAAAACTTGGATCGGTTAAAAAAAAGATCAAAAGATGGAACATATGCACATTAAGTCATTTTTACATAGCAGTGCCTATTGCCTGGTGCCAGTTCATTCTTTTTGGCATTTATTAAGCACTTTTTCAGGCAGGTTACACTGTGGATTAACCTAAAAAAGACATGTTGCGCACATACCCTTAGTCTGACTTGCCAGTACGGGGCGTGAACACTTAAAGTAGTTAGAGCAGCATGAAAGAAGGGGGCTGGGGGGGGCACAGCCTAAAGGAAGCCCCCCCATCACTGCAATGGGCGGGTAAGTTTTTGAATTTGTTATGGCCGGGTAATAGTGGTTGGCTGGGATGGGCCAGGGGAGGGGTTTGGGGTGGGGCAGCCTGGTCAGGGAAAAAGTGCGGGAAAAGCCACACTTCATCAACGTATCTGAAGGAGAGAAGACCCACCCACCCTCCCTGTTTTAGGCAGCAGGAATAAATTAAAGGTGTTAGGGGATTTATGTAATTGATAAAAAAAGAGAGAACGTAGCAGAGGGATTTTGGTGGGAATCTATACGAGGCGCTGCTTGTTGCTGTCGTCACAGTGGCTAAGGGGCGGGGGGTGGGGTTCTTGGAGTTGAGGGTGATTGGTCGGGGAAGGAGCTGGAAGTAATATTCCCTACAGTTTTAAAAAATGGTATGGGGGATCTGGCTTTTTGGTTATGGGCTCTGGACGGGGTTTTTACCTCTGGAGCTCTGGTGGTGAGTCTCCCGGAACGCGAGTTACGGTGCCCTTGAGCTGGGTTGGACGGCTGAGGGTAACATGGTGGTTTAGTTTTTGGTATTGGGCCAAAAAGGTTTTATAGCCAGATCTTTTAGCTCCAAGAACCCTCCCCTCATATTATTTGCATTTAATATTTGGATGTTTATTGTTAATGTTTTATTGTTTGTTAATAAATCGTCCGCTGTGGCCATAATTATCCAAAGAAAAAAATGGTAGTCTGTGTTATTTTAAGAATAGGGGATACTAGGAGTCGGGGAAGAGGTTTTGGGAGAAGAGAGAAAAACTGGATTCGCCATATGCGGTCATGCAAAATACTGTATGGCCCTGCCATTGATCATTTATTTATCTTCTATCCTTATATATAACATTTATATGCAGAAACGATCTCATCTAAAATTTAGATTGCATAATATCCCTTATATTGAATTAATACTATATTGTCATACTCCCATACATATCTGAGTACTGATTCAGCTTCTCCTTTAACTTTATAGAAAGCAGTCTATGTATGAGATACTATACGGAATCTAAAACTTCTGAATTCACTATTCCACCGACTCACTAACATGATCAACTAGAAGTGTGTAAAAAAAAGTAATCGCTGTGGACTCCTTGTTCATATGAATGAAGACATTGTCAAGGTTTAGATACTCTTTTCGCTATGTGTGAAACTATTAATTTAAAGTGGAAAAGCACAAACGGCATTGCACTTATTAATATTTGTATTTTGAAGATTGATATAGTCTGTTAACATCCAAACAGAAAAGAGACACTGATATAATCCTAACCATACTGTCTCCTAGTTGGTGTACACAAATGGATAATGTATATGTATACAGACTGACACAGCGAGCAGAATCTGGTATATAACATAGTCAGTTTTCATTTCCACCACAAGATGTCAGTAGCACTGCTCTTGATCTTCAACTTCCTGACAATTTCAATTTGCAAATGTCCTTATCAAATAATAATTGTAACTCTTGCAAATATCTACCAGTAAATGCACAAAAAAAAGTTTTTACCAATTGTATTGACTCAAAGTGAAATATTAAGTCAATGGTCCGTTATGACAGAGACTTCAGTAGGAAAGTGCTGTTCTGAAGCTTAAATGTTCTGCACGTCTTCCTTTGAAATTCTTTTACGTAATGTAAGGGAATGTGGAGAATAGTTTCAAATGACAATCAGATTGTGTGTTTGAAGATACTTCATTATTGCAATGTATTGATCGATTACACAAAAAAGCTTTTTTTTTTATAAATCATGATAATGTACAATATACAATTAATGTATGTATAATTTATCACGGGAGTGTAGCTTTAAGCTTTGGACCACACAAGATGAGCCATTTTATTGCTGTGAGCTCCCTGTAAAACAAGAGCCAAGGCTAGTTTCACACTAGCATTTTTTAGCGCTGCGCTTCGTGCGCAAATAGAATCGCATGCCAAAATTGCATCATGCGTTTTGTATGCGTTTGCTTTTTTTAGGCGCATGCGTTTTAACCAGTTTCTAGCCATTTTAACTCTTAAAACCCATCGATTTTAAATGCAGGCTTCCCATAGACTGTAAAGTGATTTTTTTTGCTCATTCCGTGCGCTAACGTGCGCATGCGTTTTTTTGAGAAAGGTCGGACGGACCAAAAATGCAACAGGTTGCGCCCGTTGCGTCTAGGAGCACACTGCAAAAAATCACATGCGCACGAAAACGCATACGAACGCGTGCATACGCTAGACCATGCGCCCCCATGTTAAAGATAGGGGCGCAGGATGCATGCGTATGGACACGCAGTGCTAAAAAAACGCTAGTGTAAAACCAGCCTAAGTCACAGATAAGTTGCACGCCGGTTGCAGCTGCATGTGACATGCATTGAAGTCTACGGCAAGTCGGTCATCTGTGACTTTCGATCAGAATTCCAACACCTTTGGAATCAGCTGCAACGTATGTAGTAGTGTAGCCCTTGTTTAAGTGAGTACCAAAGTCGCAGCCAGGGATTGAAGCCAAAGGAGGCCAAAAAGATCCCTGTATCAAATTAGATCAGTACTATAAATTATGCATTTTAGCTGTTACAATTTTGAATTAAAGCTAGGAAGCTTCATTTTATGGCAGTTTGGGAGATTTCATACCTTAAATAAAAAAAATAAATAAAAATTAACAAATAATAGAAAAGACAATATTTTGCATCAGTTTTTCTATTCCAAAACCAGGAATGAAACCTTATGGCAACCTTAGGCAAAAGTATAATGGAAGTGTAAAGAGGACAGTGGACATGTCGCTGCATCCGTGCACCTGTTAACATTTAGCAAAGTTGGCAGGATGCAACACTCAAGCATGTAAACGGTGGATTACTCAGTAACTGAGTCCAAATGGGGCAGCCTCCCCCTTAGGGCTATGGTAAGCAATATACCAAAATTTAAGGTAGACAATTTAAAGATGCAGGACTAGGTTGAATGTCTAAAAACACTTGCCTTATAGCCAGAGATATACATAACCTTATAGCCTTGCTTACGTTGGATGGAGAGGCCCAACAGATGGTGATGTTCAGACAGCCAAGAGGCCAAGAGATGGTAGAAAAGCTAATCAAGGTTTTAGAGGACATGACCGACTTGGGTAATCTTCCATTCTGGGCCTCTTATGCTGGGTTCAGGGAGAGATGTCTGCCCAATACGTGAGTGTCCATCAAGAATTAATGGCTCACATCACTAAGAAAACCAAAAGTGAATATAGGGGACTAGGCCCCCTGAATGAAGTATTGAGGGACCAGCTGGTTACAGGCCTAAGAGATACCTACATGAGGGAGGCCCTAAATAACATCTGTACTACAATCCTAAGTTGAGTCCCCTTGAGTTGGAACTGAGGCAAGAGCAAGCGCTGTACCTGACAGGGCCTGCAAATTATGACTGAAAATGTGAGAGATCAGGGGGAGCTGTTGAGCATAAGAAAAAAGCAGCCGACCCAGAATCAAATTCCATACCCTATGAAGAGCAACTAGAAAGTGGGTAATCTCATCTTGGAGACCAGCGATATAGGCCTAGGTACCAGCTACACAAGCATAGAATTGAGTATTGGATATGTGGAGGAATGGGGCACATGTCGAGGAACTACCCCATTAGAAGCAACCAGCAGCTGGGTCAACTCTTAACTCAAGTTCCCCGTGGCAGGGCTGGCTCTAGGTTTTTGTGGGCCTCAGGAAAGAGTCTCAGTGGGTCCCTTTAACACATACCATGATTCATGAGGCACAGATACGGCAGAAAAATATAGGTCTAGTACAATGCCAAAGATATCACATACTTCTTAAATTACATGGGTGATATCTATTGTAAATTCTTCAATAGCTCAGAAACTGCACTGTATAGTCCTCCATACAGTATTATGGGCACCACATAGTGCTCCATACTAGTGATGAGCAAGTATTCTCATTACTCAGGTTTCCCCGAGCATGCTCAGGTGGTCTCCGAGTATTTTGGCGTGCTCAGAGATTTAGTTTTTGTTGCCTCAGCTGTATGATTTGTGGCTGCTAGACAGCCTGAATACATGTGGGGATTTCCTAACAAACAGGCAACCCCCACATGTATTCAGGCTGTCTAGCAGCCACAAATCATGCAGCTGCGGCGACACGAGTACGCCAAAATACTCAAAGACCACCCGAGTATGCTCAGGGAAACCCAAATAACGAGTATACTCGCTCATCATGACACCATACAGATTAATGAGCCCCATATATTGCTCCATACAGTGTTATTGGCACCATACAGAATAATAGACCCCATAGAATGCTCCATAAAGTATACTGAGCCCCATATATTACTCCATACAGTATAATGAGCCCCTTATATTGCTACATTCAGTATAATGGACCACATATATAGCTCCATACAGAATAATGAGCCCCATATAATGCTCCATGCATAATGGGCCCCATATATTGCTCCATATATAATGGGCCTAATATAATGCTCCATATATAATGGGCCCCATATAGCCTTCCAGTATATGATGGGTGCAATATATTGCTCCATATATAATGGGTCCCATATAATACTCTATACAGTATATGATGGGCCCTATATAATGTTCCATACAGAATGAACCCCATAAAATGCTCCTGTATATGATGGGCTCCATATATTGCTCCATAGAAAATGGACCCCATATAATGCTCCAGTATATGATGGACCTCATATAATGCTCTTTACAGAATGGGCCCCAAATATTCCTCCACATATAATGGGTCCCATATATTGCTCTAAATACATATAAAAAATAAAATACTCACATCTCCTTGCTGCCCGCAGGTTCAGACTCCTCAGTGTTGCCATCATTCGTTTTTCTGCACTGTGACTGTTCAGAACAGAGGGTGCACACTAGTGATATCATCGCACGCTCTGACCTGAAATGTCACAGAGTCAAAAAATGTGGAAGACACCACAGCGGAGGAACTGGGAGAGGTAAGTATTGCAAGTACCGGGCTCTGGGCAAGCGGGCAAGGGCCCACTCGCAGGCGCTGGCACCGGTCCCCCATAGCATGCTGGTGTACCTCGCCTGCTCAGGGCCCCAGAATTTGCCTGTTACACTATGCGTACTCAGCTAAACAGGCAAAGGATTCATTGTCTAAAGGAAACATGGTCTCATGTGACCATGATGCCAGAAGTATACCTGGCCAGTCCAGGCTATAAATGTCAGTTGTCACCTGTCTACTTATCCTTTCCTAGTTATTTAGAAGGGGTGACCCCCAAAAAATTATGTGAACTCAAGTAACCTTACTGATGTCAGCGCTCGGCACTAAAGCTGAGTTCTAATGGATGTGCCATTTCTGGAGCGGCTGAAGGCTGATGTTCTTAGTCTGGGAGGGGGCCAATATCCATGGCCCCTTGCTAGGCTATTAATGTCAGACCACAGCTGTCTGTCTAGCCCTTGATGGTTATTAGAAATAGGAGGACCCCACTTCATTTATTTGAGGGGGTCTATCTATCTATATCTGTAAACAAGATTATTTTATTAGTTAGAGAAGTAGATTAAAATGACATAGAGAATTACTGTATGTACAAGCTGATGTTAAAAACGCATTGCATACGGTTTGCATTCTCATGTCATACGGATGCTAGGTGAGGAGAAAACGCACACTCTCACAGCACACTCATGACATACGGATGCTAGCTGAGAAAGAAACGCATGACACACACCTCATGCTCTCCAACTTTTCTCGCAGATAATCTCAGCTAATTTATTTACGCAGATGTGAGCGTCCCCTACTGGTCAGAAGCACACAAACCAGACCCTTGAATTCCATGAATCGTCCTGCTCATCTATAGTCTCAAACGACTATGATACATCGGTGAAATCCAGTATTTAAATCTACACCCTGCATTTATCAGATATCACTCGCATGAGAAAAAAAAATAACAGCATGTTGTGAGTGATTTCGATATTTGGACCACATTCAACCATACATGTCTATGGGTGCGTGTGAAACATCGGACTGAACTCGGATGCCATTTTTACAACCTGGAAACTTGATTCATCATGCCAGTGTGATTATAAAGTACCAAACCAGCAAAAGGGGGTGATTCATTCTTTTATTCTATTTTAGCTTTTTTTTAATGTATTTACAAACTTTTTTAGTCTCTTCAGGGGACTAGAGCCTGTGATCATTTCATCACTTGTCATGTATACTTCAATGGTTAAGTTTTAAAGTAAATGCTAAAAGTCACAATCTTTTATGAAGACCGGTATACAAACAAACATGGCAGTGATGGGGACCTATGGCATGGCATTCTATTGGCACCCCATGATTGCATTGTGCATGGCGGTGGGATAAGAGTTGGAAAGGATGTCTCAGAAGCTTTGCCCCACTTAAAGGCTTCTATCAGATTGACAATGTAGTTTAAGTGATTACATAGCTGGAACTGGAATTGGAACAGTCCAGCTGCTGTTATTAGAGGAAGATGCTGGTGGAATAACACAGCTGGCATCTGCCCTGTATGGAGCAGGTTGTTTCAGCTCTTGAGGCTGCACCATTCATCTGCCCCTTATGTAGAACGTACAATCCCAAATTTCAAAAAAGGTGGGAGGCTGTGTAAATATAAAGAAAACAAGGATGCAATGATTTGGAAAGCTCTTTAGTAGGGATGAGTTGACCTGTGGATGTTCGAGTTCATTGGTTTCAACCAAAATGCATTCCAAAACTCAGTTTGGGTTCCAGAACTTGACCCAAACGTGAACCTGAAAAATGGAGGTAAGAGCAGGACAATTACCCTACAAACAAATGTGGATAGGAAACTGACTTAAAGGGGTTTTCCTTCAAAGTTAATTTTAAAGTTGATTTTAATTAATACATCTTGGAATAATAATAATTTCCACAATTGGATGTGTTTAAAAAAATGTTCCTGTGCTGAGATAATCTTATAAATGTGCCCATGCTATGCACTGTGTATAAGCTGTTTTGCAGAGTACACCCACAAAAGCTGTTCTCAGAGTACCCACATCTAGGATGTTTTGCAGATTATACCCACAGAGGCTGTTTTGCAGAATTTCTCCTAACAGGCTGTTTTACAGAGTGCATCCAAAAAGGCTGTTTTGCAGAGTACCCCCAATGAGGCTGCTTTGCAGAATACCCCCACAGAGGCTGTTTTGCAGAGTATTCTCACAGAACCTGACACTGTCTCTCACTTGAGATGTGTCCTGTCCCTACACTATTGCAAAAAAAAGGGGGAGACAAAAAAGCGCAATAGGGTCTTATCCACGTTACAAGAGACAGTATATCATGAAATATGCTCACCTGGTTAGGATGAGATAAGAGCGTGTAGGTAGCGGCTGCTGCAGATCCACAGGTCTTCAGCGACCAAAGAAATCATGAATCCAAAGGGAGTTTGTAGCTATATTCCGCGCTGCCGCTTTAGACAAATTCCAGGAGAGTGCTGTATGATTGCAGTGGTTTTATTCTACGCGTTTCAGGGGTCTCATGCCCCCTTCATCAGGAAATGATGAAGGGGGCATGAGACCCCTGAAACACTGGTATTTCCTGATGAAGGGGGCATGAGACCCCTGAAACGCGTAGAATAAAACCACTGCAATCATACTGTCCCTACACTAGTCAGAGCACAATGATGGCTTATATGCCAGATCACGAGCCATGCCAATACTCAAAATGGTTGAGATGGATGCAGAAGTTCCCACAGCAAAAAAGCTTGTTGATTGGCTGCACTGAAGCCTTTCAACAAGCTTTATTCATCATCTGAACTCCAAGCACTAAAATGGACTTACGTGAGAAGTCTGTGTTCGGAGTTCAGCACTGGACACTAGTTGTACGAACACCGAATTTTACAGTTTGCTCCACCCTGCTCTTTAAGCCATATTTTATTTACAACATAACATACAACACATGTGAGTAGTTGAAAGGTATTAAAAGTAACTTATTTAAAAATTGATGGCAGCAATGCATGTAAAAAAAAGTTGGTAAAGGGTTAACAAAAGGCTGGAAAAGCAAGTAGTACTGATGAAGAAAAGCTAGAAAGTAGATTTTTATCTAGGTCACCTGACAGTTTATAAAAAAGAGCATGTTAGAGAGGCAGAGTCTTTCAGAATTAAAGATGATCAAAAGGTTATCAATTTGAGAACAACTGCATCTAAAATTTGTGGGACAGTTTCAGAAAAAAAGGTTCTCAATGTAAAATTGCAAAGATTTTAAGCATCCCACCTTGTCCAGTATGTAATATCAAAACATTCAGAAATTTTGGAGAAATTCATGTGTGCAAGGCCGACAGTGGATGCTCATTGTCTACAGACCTTCAGGTGGCACTGCATTAAGAACAGGCATAATTCAGCCATGCAATTCACTGCTCAGCACTGGATCTTGGACAGGCAAGTAACAATATCAGGCTGCATACCTGTACATTTTTATTGTTGTGACTGATCTATTGTTTAGTATAAACAGATTTGGCACTCAACTCATGAAGATCCGCTGAAGGAAAAATGTTAATAGTAGTCCAAAATAAAGGTATAAACGTAAGATCTTGCATTTGGTATACTGACCTTACTCAGTATACCAAATGCAAGATTGCTAATGAAAGTATAATGGGCAAAAAACCTGTAAAGGATAGTTGATCCAATTAGGGGTAGTGACAGGTACAAGAGTTTAATGATCTATAAAGATCCTAAAGCAAATGGGTGTGGGCAACGTTATATCCTTGTATTACTGGAATGGTAGTAAGGTTGATTATCCAAAGGTGTCAGTATAAGGTATTAGCTGTGAGCCCATAGAGGTAGAAGATCCTGTTGTTACAATGAATCGGTGGTGGGTGGTGGCACAGTGCCGGGGTCCAACGCGGTGTCCGCTGCTGGTTGGATTGCACTGTGCCACCACCCACCACCGATTGTTGAACTTCAACTCACCGTTATGCTAGAGTAGTAACTCACTTGTGATAATCGATAAAGCTAAAAAAATCTACAACTGAGCCTGCCAGTTCCTGTACAGACTAGAGATTTTGACCTGGTAGTCTCTAGAGGTTCCTGGATGAGCTGAGATAGCCCTAACCACAAACTAAAGATGGCAACTCAGACCTATGCTGCCTGAAAGGCCGTCAATCACTTCACATTCTTCATAAAGAACTGGAGGGCAGAGCAGAGTGTGAATATCCTACAAAAGGGAAAGTATGCTGAAAAAGGAAAGATCCCAGAGTGAGTAAAATAAACCATGAAATACAAAGTATAATGTAAGTACTGTTAGATAATATGCAGCCTACTCCCTAACAAGAAACAGAAAATAGGTGCAGAGTACAGAACAGAAACAGCAAAGAGATAAATCATAGCTGGAATTTCACTGACTGGTTTTAAATTACAGCAGAATAGCTAAACATCCAAAAAATACTATCATCAGCAGGAAATGCCACATGGCGAAAAGAATATAAAACCGCAACCGAAAGGTGAAGGGGCAGACAAATGAAAACACCTGCTGTGGCTCAGTGGACAGAGAAGTCAACCACAAATCATGCGCTTAAGGGTTTGAATCCAGATGCATGACAATACCCTCCCTTCTACGAAGGGCCACTAGACCCACAGAGATCCCCAATTGCTGCTTATGCACTGGACCAAAACTGTCACAATTTATTATTGAATTTGTGGCAGCTCTGGTTCTGTTATAATTTAAATGTTGCTTTTTCCTTTTGGTCCAGCAAGGGTTAAGGTCAGTATCCTTGCTGGAAGTTGCTTTTTGGCTGGTCAGCTGATGTTGGTTGGTGACCACTCTCCTCATCCTTTAAATAGCCACATGATTCATCAGCTGACTGTTGGTTATAGAGTTATTCTATGAAGACCAGAATAGAATGAGGTTCTGCTGCTTCTGGAATTCTAAATCCTGGTGCTACATTCTTTGCTGCTGTAGTGCCTGTAGCTGAGTATTTATTCCCTAAACTTTGTCTGCCCTGTGTCTGTCACTTCCCCTGTGCTTTTACCATCTGCCGTGGTGAGACTTGCATCCTTGCCGGCCAGTGCACTAGCCAGGGTATACTGAGGTGACAATCAGAGACTAGACACGTGACGGTGGTGGGAGAAAGACCCACATAGAGCTTTAGGGGAGTTTAGGGACAGGCACAGGTTGGAGTCAGGAGGTGTCCAATTCCTCACTCCCTACTTTTATGGCCTTCCTCTCCCTTTTCCATCCCATCGCAGCTGTATGCTGTGTCGTCCGCCGCCAGACTTACCCATGTCTGAGCGTAACAAAAGCCTTTCCATTTAATGTGATGCTGCCATTGACATCTGATACATCTAGAACCCAACACTCATTTCACCTCATACTCTTTGCCCTACTTCTTTGTCCTCCGCAAAAGAAACCCTGTCAGGACCTAGCAAGAGGCTTTAGACCTGGCTCAAACTCTGCACCTATGAACATACTCATCAAGGTAGCAGAGGAACCAGGGTGTCCAGCCAATACAGAGTCATGCACTTCATTAAAAAGATCAGTATGAAGCAAGGCAGGCACACAAAGCCTATAAAGACACTGTCAAAATTGACAAAAGAGAGCTGGGCCATTCCAGAAGGTTTCCACTGCCCAGTGTCTGAACTGAAGGCAGTATTCCTCCAACTATGATTTCCCTGAACCAACCTGTGGACCATTGATTAAGCAACAGAAACTTTATCGGGGTTGTCATTAATGAGCCCCAGAGCAGAAAAAAATCGTCAACTTAAGAAGGCACTGGAGAATCCTTAGGCAGAGAAATTGCTCAAGCCTTAAGGCCCCATCTCACTAAGCGATCTCGGTAGCGAGATCGCTGCTGAGTCACAACTTTTGTGACGTAACAGCGATCTCACCAGCGAGATCGCTGTGTGTGACAGCGATCAGCGCCCGGCCCCCCTGCCGGGATCGCTGATCGCTGGAAGAAACCTCTGGACATTTCTTTGGTCGCTGGTCCCCCGCTGGCCAACACGTATCGCTGTGTGTGACAGGCGGGAGACCAGCGATCAGGTGTAAAAAATAATAAAAAAAATAAAAAATATAGTTATTCTCACCTTCCGACGTCCCGTTCAGCCATCCTGCCTCTCTCCACGCTCCGGTCCCAGTGATCCTTTGCACGAATGACCGCGAGACTTTGTTATCCCTCGAGACCATGACATCTCGCGGTCATTCGTGCAAAGGATCACTGGGACCGGAGCGTGGAGAGAGGCAGGAATGCTGAATGGGACATCGGAAGGTGAGAATAACTATATTTTTTATTTTGATTCTATTTTTTACAGGTGTGGCCAGCGATGCCGGGCGCTCGGCATCGCTGTGCTGATCGCTGGTGAAGCTGTCTGTGTGACAGCTCACCAGCGATCACATAGCGACTTAGTAGCGATCCTGACACCTTGATATCGGTGTCGGGATCGCTGGTAAGTCGCTTAGTGTGACGGGGCCTTTAGGATCTCCACAGAGCAATGACAGAGCAATGCCCACACATTAACTCTCTCCTCTGGATAAGGCAGGACGGATATGAGAAAACAACTTACATGAAGATAAAAAATGGAAAACTTACTTCTATGACCTTCTAAACAATCAGACAAATTTACCTTAGGTTCATAAGGTGTTTTTTTCTAAGCTAAACATGCCCAACTTTTCCAACCTTTCATCATATGAGAAGTCTTGTAATAATCTAGTTGCCCGTCTATGAACTCATTCTAACTTCTGAATATCCTTTTTAAAATGTGGAGCCCAAAACTGAATTCCTTATTCTAGATGTGGCCTTACCAGTGATTTACAAAGGGGTACCAATACATTGGGATCGAGGGATTTTATCTCTCTTTTTATACCTAAAATCTTGTTAGCTTTTGCAGCTGCTGCTTGACAAGGAGTACTCCTGCTCAGCATACTCATAACCAGAGTATCCAAGTCCTTCTCCTGTTCTGTAGTATGGTCTCATGTAATGTATATGCAGCAATAGGATTACTAGGTGTATTACTTTACATTTATCTACATTAAACCTCATTTGCCAAGTGTTTGCCCATTATTCAAATCATTTTGCAATATTGTAATGTCAAGGTCAGATTTTAATATCCTGCATAGCTTGGTGTCGTCAGCAAAGACTGACACTTTACTATTATTCTCATCCATAAGGTCATTAATAAAGAGGTTAAAAAGAATTGGTTCTAGCACAGATCCCTGCGGTACCCCAATGCTGACTATATCCCATTTGGAAAATGTACCATTTATGACAATTCTTTGTTTCCTGTCATTTATCCATTTCCTTACCCATCTGCATATAGTTTCTCCAAGTCCTTGATTCTATAGCTTCAGTATAAGACTGTTATGTGGTACAGTTTCAAATGCCTTTGCAAAGTCCGCATAAATCACATCAGCTGCATTACCTACATCTACATTTGCACTTACATCCTCATAGAAACCCAACATCTACAATATATTTCTGCAGGTTCATCTCTTATAATGCACTCAAAAATTTTGCACACTACTGATTGTCAGGCTTACTGGACGATAGTTGCCTGGATCCACCTTCTTACCTTTCTTAAATATTGGTACCACGTGAGCCATCTTCCAATCCTGTGGCTCCACCCCTGTTACGAGAGAGTCTAAGAATATGAGATACAGTGGTCCATTAATTACTGAGCTCAATTCCCTCAGTACCCGTGGATGTATGTCATCTGGACTGGGGGATTAGTCAATGTTTCACAGAAAGAAAGCTTGAATCCAGTGTCAGTTACATCATTATATAGTGCCATACATTTGCTAGCAGTCTGCAATTAGTTTATATTTTGACCATAATACCCAAGTTCATAACCCATGTCAGAAGTCCTCATTGTCTTGTTAGTCCATCCACTAAAATGAAAAGAAAATTACTAAAAATGAGAACATACTGAATCAATGAAAGAGTCCAATTCTGTGACCGGGACCTTGTAGTAGTTCAATTAGATTTAGCATTTATGTCCAACTTAGCCATTTTTAAATGGAAGTCTTTCCAGAATTATTATTATTATTTATTTATGAGAACAAAAAGGAAACCCAGCAAGAACTCTGCAAACCAGGGTTGGAGTAAGATGATGCTTTTCTTTATTTCTTCAACAAGGTAAAAAAACGACCCACAAGGATCAGGGACCAGAGTGCATGGCAGAAATTACGCGTTTCGGCGGCCTAATCCACCTTCTTCACGGTCCAAACCTAATGAGTCTCATTGCTGCAGCTGGACACTGACACACATACTCTATTATTTATTTATATAGCGCCATTAATTCCATGGTGCTATACATGAGAAGGGATTACATACAAAGTTGTAGATATCCGTTACTGTAAACAAATTTACAATGACAAACTGGTACGGAGGGGAGAGGATCCTGTCATTGCGGACTTACATTCTACGGGATAATGGGGAAGAGACAGACGGTCGGGGGTGTAGCAGCTCTGGTGGTGGTGAGGCAGCATCTCGGGTGTTGGTGCAGCAGCAGAATGGTTAATGCAGGTTGTAAGGTTTCCTGAAGAGATGGGTTTTCAGGTTCAGTCTGAAGGATCCGAGGGTGGTGGATAATCGGACATGTTGAGGCACAGAATTCCAGAGGATGGGGGATATTCGGGAGAAATCTTGGAGGCGGTTGTGTGAGGAATGAATAAGTGTGGAGGAGAGTAGGAGGTCTTGGGAGAATCGAAGATTACATGAGGGAAGATATTGGGAGATTAGTTCAGAGATATAGGGAGGGGACAGGTTGTGGATGGCTCAGTGATAGTAGTTTGAACTTGATTTGTTGGGGAATTGGGAGTGAGTGGAGGGATTTGCAGAGTGGAGAAACAGGGGAGTAGCGAGGAGAGAGGTGGATTAGTTGGGCAGCAGAGTTGAGGACAGACTGGAGTGGTGCAAGATAGTTGTTGGGGAGGCCACAGAGGAGGGTGTTGCAATAATCAAGGCGGGAGATGATGAGGGTATGCACAAGAGTTTTAGCAGATTGAGGGCTGAGGAAGGGACGGATTCTGGAAATATTTTTGAGTTGGAGGCGACAGGAGGTGGCAAGAGTTTGGACATGTGCCTTGAAGGACAGGGCAGAGTCGAGAGTTACTTCGAGACAGCAGATTTCAGGTGTGGGAGAGAGCCTCATGCCGTTTACCATAATAGATAGATTGGGTAGGGAAGATACATGAGATGGAGGAAAGATGATGAGTCCGATTTTGTCTCCATTGAGTTTTAGGAAGCGAGAGGTGAAGGAGGATATGGCTGATTGACACTCTGGGATTCTAGACAGCAGGGAGATGACATCTAGACCAGAGAGGAAGATCTGAGTGTCGTCCGCATACACCTGGTACTTGAAGCCATGGGACTTTGAGTTGTCCTAGGCCAAGGGTATAGATGGAAAAAAGTAGGGGCACCAGGACAGAGCCTTGAGGGACTCCAACAGAGAGAGGGCAGGATGAGGAGGTAGTGTGGGAGTGGGAAACGCTAAATGTGTGGTTGGAAAGGTAAGAGGCAATCCAGGACAGGGCAAGGTCTTTGATGCCAAGGGAAGAAAGAATCTGTAGCAGTAGTCAGTGGTTGACTGTGTCGAAGGCAGAGGACAGGTCGAGAAAGAGGAGGATGGAGAACTGTCTGTTAGCTTTGGCTGTGAGTAAGTCATTAGTAATTTTGGTCAGGGCAGTTTCAGTGGATTGGTGGTGGGTGGAAGCCAGATTGAAGGTTGTCAAGGAGAGAGTTAGATGAGAAGTGGGAGGAAAGTTGAGCATGCACATGCTGCTCTAGGAACTTGGAAGCAAACGGGAAGTGATATGGGGCAATAGCTGGGCATAGCAGTTGGGTCAAGGTTTGTATTTTTGAGGATGGGTGTAATGGCGGCACGTTTGAAGGCAGGGGGGAAGGTACCAGAAGATAGCGATAGGTTGAAGAGATGGGTTAGGGCTGGAATGAGCGTGTTAGTGAGGTTGGGGAGCAGGTGGGAAGGGATGGGGTCAAGTGCATAGGTGGTGAGGTGTGATTTGGAAAGGAGATGAGTAAGCTCTTCTTCAGTGATGTTGGAGAGGGAGGTCTGTTATGAATGGGTCACCCAGGAGGAAAAAACCTAAAACAAGCTAAGCCCCAGAAAAACCAGAGAGGTTGGTAACTATGCAGATTGCAGATCCCTGACCCTAACCACACAACTAGCAGCAGCTGTGGAGCGTACCTACGATGAACCTAGACGCCTCGTCACGGCCGGAGGACTAAATAAGCCTAAAGCAAGAAAAGGGGAAAACTAACTGCCCCAGAGCAGACCCCAAAGGAATAGACAGCCCCCACACATGTATTGATGGTGAAACAAGATGAAAACACAAACACAGGCAGGAAAATAGGCTGAGCAAACGATGGGGCCCAAACAAACTAGAAAGGAGAGGAAAGGGAAGACACTGTCTGCAATCTGCCCAAAACCCTACAAAATAATGTCCAACACTTCTGATAACAAAATTAACCCTGAAGTCACTAGACTTCTCCCACTATATCAGCACTCTGAAATATTCTGAGACAGAGCAAAAAGAGGCCAATCTAATAAGGGACAAAAAGCAAATTGGCAAATACAGATAAATAAGAGTGGAAATTCAGCACAGCCCCAGCTGGGGTTGGCTGACCACACAAAAAACTGAATAGAACAACAAAATCAAGTGTGAACATTAGCAGAAAAACTTAGCTTGAGCTGACTGGAACAGAGCTGAGAACCAAGACCTGACAAGCAGAAGGAATCACCAGCACCAGAGTAGGGAATCGGCTGTCTTAAATCCAATCTGAGATTCCTGAGGTCCAATCATCATCCTCATTATCAGGTGGCAGATCTCTACTGATTAAATCAGCCTCACTACCTCATGTTACTACCAGAGGGAGCCTGGAAGGAGAACTCACAACTGGTAGACCAGAAAATGAACTCACAACAGTACCACCCCCTTGAGGAGGGGTCACCGAACCCTCATCCACGCCACCAGGCCGATCAGGATGGGCCCGGTGAAAATCACGAACCAATCTATTGGCATGAATATGAGAGGCAGAGACCCAAAAATTATCCTCCTGGTCATAATCCTTCCATTTGACCAAATACTGGAGTCTCCGTCTAACCAAACGAGAATCCAATATTTTCTCTACCTCATATTCCACATTGCCTTCAACCAACACAGGGTCAGGAGGTGCTGCCATAGGAACCACTGGCTCAACAAACCTCTTCAACAGAGATTTGTGAAATACGTTATGGATCTTGAACGTAACTGGAAGAGCCAATCGAAAAGAAACAGGATTAAGAATCTCCAAAATTTTATAAGGTCCAATAAATCTTGGCTTAAATTTTGGAGATGCAACCTTCATAGGAATATTCTTAGACGACAACCAAACCATATCACCCACTTTAAACCGGGGACGAATGGTCCTATGCCGGTTGGAAAATCGCTGGGCCTTTTCCTGAGAGAGTGACAACTTATCCACCACTTGGTCGCATATCTGCTGCATTCTCTCAACCACAGGGTCCACACCTGGGCAGGACGAAGATTCCACTTGCCCTGAAGAGAATCGAGGATAAAACCCAAAATTACAGAAAAAGGGGGACATAAAAGTGGCAATACTAGCTCTATTGTTCAGCGAGAATTCGGCCAAGGGCAAAAATGAGACCCAATCATCCTGATCAGCAGATATAAAACATCTTAAATAAAACTCCAAGGTATGGTTTGTTCTCTCAGTCTGTCCATTGGTCTGGGGATGAAACGCGGAGGATAACTGAATTCCCAGACTGGAACAAAAGGCTTTCCAGAATCTGGAAACAAACTGAACTCCTCTGTCGGACACAATGTTCTCAGGAATCCCATGTAACCGAACCACCTGTTGTAAAAACAAGGGCACCAACCCAGCGGAAGATGACAACTTTGGGAGTGGTACCAGATGGACCATCTTCGAAAATCTATCACAAATCACCCAGATAACAGTCATTCTCTGAGAGACAGGAAGATCAGAAATAAAATCCATTGAGAAATAGGTTCATGGCCTCTTGGGCACCGGCAGGGGCATCAGCAACCCACTAGAAAAAGAACAAGTGTTATGATTGAGTCACCGAGGAGGAAAAAACAAAACACGAGCTCAGCCCAGAAAATCAGAGAGGTTGGAAACTAGCGGATTGCAGACTCCTAATCCTATCACACAACTAGCAGTAGCCATGGAGTGTTCCTACGGTGATCCTAGACACCTCATCACAGCAGGAGATCTACATAAGCCTAAAGAGAGAAAAGGGAAAAACTGACTGCCCCAAAGCAATAGGCAGCCCCCAGCATATAATGACGGTGAAGCAAGATGAAAACACTAACACAGATAGAAAGATAGGTTGAGCAAACGATGGGGCCCAAGCTAACTAAAAAGGACAGGACAGAAAAGCTGCTGTCTGCAATCTGCGAAAACCCTGCTAATAATATTACCAACACAACTGATAAGCAAAAAGGACCCGGAAGTCACTAGACTTCAAACCCTATATCAGCACTCAGAATATTCTGGAAGCAGAGCAAAAGAGAACACTGACCAAGGTAAAAGAATCCAGCACACCCCCGGCCGGGGATGGCTGAACTCCAAAAAACAAAGTAAACAAAACCAAAACTAATAAGTTCAATAGCAGAGCAAAAACTTATCTTTGGGAAGCAGGAATCAGACTGGTCTCCAAGAATCCAGCAGAGAAGTCACCAGCGACTCAGAAGGGCGTTGGCTGCCTTATATCCAGTCTGAAGTTCCCGCTACCCAGTCACCATCAACCTGATCAAGTGTTTGGTTTCTTTCATATAAATCAGCCTCACTACCTTCCTTCACCAGAACAGGGAGATCCTCGGACACAAAAGATGAATGAACAGATGAGCTCACAACAGTACCTCCCCCTTGAGGAGCGGTCACCGAACCCTCATCCAAGCCACCAGGCCGATCAGGATGAGCTCGATGAAAAGCATGCACCAATCTTTCGGCATGAATATCCGAGGCAGAGACCCAGGAATTATCCTCCTGACCATAACCCTTCCACTTAACCAAATACTGGAGTCTCTGTCTAGCCAGACAGGAATCCAGTATCTTCTCTACCTCATATTCCATGTTACCTTTAACCAACACAGGGTCAGGAGGTGCGCCATAGGAACCACTGGTTCAACAAACCTCTTCAACAAGGACTTATGAAACACATTATGAATCTTAAATGTGACAGGAAGAGCCAACCGAAAAGAGACCAGATTAATAATCTCCAAAATCTTGTAAGGTCCAATAAATCTAGGTTTAAACTTTGGAGAAGCCACTTTCATAGAGATATTCTTTGATGACAACCAGACCATATCACCCACCTTAAACCGGGGACCAATGGTCCTATGCCGGTTAGAAAACCGCTGGGCCTTTTCCTGGGAGAGAGATAACTTATCCACCACTTGGTCCCAGATCTGGTGCATTCTCTCCACCACAGTGTCAACACCTGGGCAGGCAGAAGACTCCACCTGCCCTGAAGAAAATCGAGGATGAAACCCAAAGTTACAAAAAAAAGGTGACATCAAAGTGGCGGAACTAGCTCTATTATTTAAAGCAAATTCGGCCAAAGGCAAAAATGAAACCCAATCATCCTGATCAGCGGAAATAAAACATCTCAAATACGACTCCAAGGTCTGGTTTGTTCTCTCCGTCTGCCCATTGGTCTGAGGGTGAAAAGCAGAGGAGAAGGACAACTGAATTCCCAGCTTGGAACAGAAAGTCCTCCAAAATCTAGACACAAACTGAACTCCTCTGTCAGACACAATGTTCTCAGGAATCCCGTGCAAGCGAACCACCTGTTGCCAAAACAGGGGCACCAACTCAGAGGAAGATGGCAACTTAGGGAGTGGTACAAGATGAACCATCTTAGAGAACCTATTACAAATCACCCAAACAACAGTCATTCTCTGAGACACAGGCATATCAGAGATGAAATGCATTGAAATATGGGTCCATGGCCTCCTGGGGACCGGCAAAGGCATCAACAACCCACTAGAGCGAGAACAAGGTTTAGTCCGGGAGCAAGTCCCACAGGACTGCACAAAATTCCTGACATCATGAGACAAGGCGGGCCACCAAAAAGACCGACTCACCAGATCTCTAGTACCAAAAATTACCTGGATGACCAGCCAATGCAGAGCAATGAACTTCAGACATCACTCTCTTCTTCCACTGGTCAGGAACATACAGCTTTCCACTGGGACAACGCTCAGGTTTGTCCTCCTGGAACTCTTCCAGAGCACGTCTCAAATCGGGCGAGATGGCAGCAGGCTTGGTCACCACAGGAGAATCAGCAAAGAAGCTCCTAGAGAGAGCGTCAGCCTTGACATTCTTAGTGCCAGGAAGAAAAGAGACCACAAAATCAAAACGTGTAAAAAACAAGGCCCACCTAGCCTGTCTAGGGTTCAAGCGTTGGGACGACTCCAGGTAAATCAAATTCTTGTGGTCAGTGAGGACCACAACTTGATGTCTAGCTCCCTCCAACCAATGTATCCACTCCTCAAATGCCCATTTCATGGCTAACAGTTCCCGATTCCCCACATCATAGTTACGTTCAGATGGAGAGAACTTTCGGGAAAAGAATGCACAGGGATTCATTTTAGATGTTACAGGATCCTTTTGGGACAAAACAGCTCCTGCACCAATCTCAGAAGCATCCACCTCTACCTGGAACGGGAGTGAGGGAATTTATAGCCCCTTCCATTAGCAATTATGGGTGTGTTCTGTTTACATATGATGTCATAATGGTCATCACTGGGGGAGGGGCCAGCATTTTTGGCACAACTTCACACAAATAACATAATAAAACAAGAAAATCCTTCAAAATTTTATTATGCTCTTTTCTTGGATTTTCTTGAAGGATTTTCTTGTTTTATTATGTTATTTGTGTGAAATTGTGCCAAAAATGCTGGCCCCTCCCCCAGTGATGACCATTATGACATCATATGTAAACAGAACACACCCATAATTGCTAATGGAAGGGGCTATAAATTCCCTGCTCCTATGGCTGGTGTAATATCCCTGAGGAAGGTGCCAGGAAGGGCGCCGAAACGTGTAGGAAGGAATAAAGAAGTACTTTGTTACTACATCTTGCATCCCAGGTGATTTTGTGGATTCAGCAGCGCGGACTGTGGCACATCTTGCTTCCCATATTCTCTGGCAGTTTTTCCACTTTGGAGTGGTCGGTGGAGGTCCTGCAGCAGCTGATACTGTGTTATGTCTTCAAGCCAGTTGTGGGTCACACAACTGGAATAGGTGAGTGGAACTGCATTACACCACTCACATTGTAGTGTCACTAGTGATAGGGCACCATTGCGCCTCTTGTTCCCCCACCCTTTTTGTATTGGAACGGGAGTGAGACATCAGGTTGCCGCAAAACCGGGGCAGAAGTGAATCTTCGCTTCAGCTCCTGAAAGGAAGAAACAGCCTCCGGAGACTAATTCAAAACATCAGCACCCTTCTTAGTCAGATCAGTCAATGGCTTGGCAATACTAGAAAATTTTGCTATAAATTTCTTATAAAAATTAGCAAAACCCAAAAACTTCTGGAGGGCCTTCAAAGAAGTGGGCTGAACCCAATCATAAATGGCCTGCACCTTGGCCGAGTCCATTTCAATAGTTGACGGAGACAAAATAAATCCCAAAAATGAAATCCTCTGTACCCCAAAAAAGTATTACGATCCTTTGACATACAGGGAATTCTCCCTCAAGATCCAGAACACAGTCCGAACATGTTCCACATGAGAATCCCAATCCTTGGAGAAGATCAAAATATCATCCAGATAGATAATCAAAAATTTATCCACAAAGTCTCGGAAAATGTCGTTCATGAAGCACTGGAAGACAGAAGCGGCATTAGTGAGCCCAAAAGGCATCACCAGGTACTCAAAATGTCCCTCCGGAGTATTAAACGCCGTCTTCCATTCATCCCCATGCTTAATGCGGATAAGATTATACGCCCCCCCTGAGGTCAAGCTTGGTAAACCAGCAAGCACCTTTAACTCTGGAAAATAGATCCGAAATAAGGGGTAATGGATACTGATATTTAATAGTAATTTTGTTGAGGGCACGATAATCAATACAAGGCCTTAATGAACCATCCTTTTTGGCCACGAAAAAAAAACCCGGCACCTAAGGGTGAAGAGGATGGTCTAATATGACCCTTCTCCAACGCCTCCTTAATATAGGATCGCATAGCCTCATGCTCGGGTACAGATAAATTGAAGAGCAGACCCTTGGGAAATTTACACCCCGGGCTCAGTTCAATTGCACAGTCATAACTCCTATGAGGAGGCAAAGACGCAGACTCATTCTCACTAAATACATCATAAAAGTCCGCCAAATAGTCAGGAACATCATGCGACTGAGGAGAGGTGGAAAAAACCGGAGCCTCACTAACGGCACACCGACAACCCCAACTCACCACAGACACAGATTTCCAATCCAAAACTGGATTATGAATTTGCAACCAGGGAAACCCCAGAACAATGGTATCATGCAAATTATGCAACACCAAAAATCTGCAATTTTCTTGATGGTCTGGGGCGACCCGCATTACCACCTGGGTCCAAAACTGAGGTTTATTTTTCGCCAAAGGAGTAGCATCAATCCCCCTCAAAGGGATAGGCATCCGCAGAGGTGTCATCGGAAATCCACAACGTTTAGCAAAATCCAAGTCCATTAGGTTCAGGGCTGCTCACGAATCCACAAAAACCTTGGTGGAAAATGTGGACAGGGAGCAGATCAGAGTAATTGCCAGAAGAAACTTAGGTTGAACACCACCCACAGAAAACGTGTGTGCGCAAAATGTTTCTTTCGTTTAGGACAGACAGAAATAATATGCGAGGCATCTCCACAAAAAAAACACAGCTTATTACGCCTTCTGAACTCCTGACGTTGCTCCCTGAACAAAACTCTATCACATTGCATAGGTTCAGACACTTGTTCAACAGGTGCCAACACCTCTCGTGCAGTCCTGCGTTCACATAAACACCGACCAACCTGAATGGCTAATGACATAAAATCGTCAAGACCAGAGGGAACAGGAAATCCCACCATAGTATCCTTTACGGCTTCTGACAAACCCTTCCGAAAGAGAGCTGCCAAGGCATTATCATTCCAGGTAGTAAGGACCGCCCACTTTCGGAATTTTTGACAGTACAATTCTGCAGAATCTCGACCCTGGCTCAATGCCAACAGGGTCTTTTCAGCCTGATCAATAGCATTAGGTTCTTCATACAACAACCCCAAGGCTTGAAAAAATGCATTCACATTAGTCAGAATAGGATCATCTGGTTTCAAAGAAAACGCCCAATCCTGGGGATCTCCGCGCAGCAAAGAGATGACAATTTTAACCTGCTGCGCGGAGCTCCCTGACGAGTTAGGCTTCAAGGCAAAAAATAATTTACAATTATTTTTGAAATTCAAAAATTTAGACCGATCCCCAAAAAACACATCAGGCGTAGGGATCTTTGGTTCAGCAGCATGTGAATGAGCAAGGTAGGCGGAAATTCCCCGCACTTCCACAGCGAGCTGCTCCACACGATCAGACAATTGCTTTATCTCCATTGAGAGAAAAAAAATTCCCCCTACGGCCTCAGAGATATAGAGGAAAAAATATACACACTTTTTTTTTACAATTCTTTCCTGCTATTGAGTACCCTAGGATCTGCGGTATGGCTGGTGATTCTGTTATGAATAAGTCACGTAGGAGGCAAAAACAGAAATACTAGCTAAGTCCAGAAAACCAGAGACGTTGGCAGCTATCGGATTGCAGACCCCTGAACCTATCAACAACAACTAGCAGTAGCCGTGGGGGGTTCCTACGGTGCCCTAGACCCCTCGATCACAGCCAGAGAACTAAATAGCCTAAAGACAGAAAGGGAAATCTAAACTGCCCCAGAGCAGACCCCAAAGCAATAGGCAGCCCCCAACATATAATGATGGTGAAGCAAGATGAAAAAACACTCACACAGATAGAAAGATAGGCTGAGCAAATGATGGGGCCCAAGCTAACTAAATAGGACAGGATAGAAAAGCTGCTGTCTGCAATCCGTCAAAACCCTATCAAAACAAGAGCCAACAGACTGATAGGGAAAAAAGCCCTGAAGACGCTAGGCTTCAAAAAGACTATATCAGTTCTCAGGTACTTTCTGAAGACAGAGCAAAAAGGAATTCAGCTCACCCCAGCCGGGAATGGCAGAAATCCAGAAAAACAAGGCAAAACAAATGCAAAAAGCAGAGCAGAAAACTTAGCTTTTGAGGAGCAGGAATCAGACTGGTCTCCTTGAATCCCTCAGAGAAATCACCAGCCAGGCAGAAGGGCGTCGGCTGCCTTATATCCAGTCAGCAATTCCAGTCACCCAGTCATCATCATCCTGCTCAGGTGCTTGGTAATCAGCCTCACTACCTTCCTTCACCAGTAGAGGGAGTTCATCAGACCTCAATGGTGAAGGGGAAAATGAACTCACAACACCAAGGCCTGAAAAAATGCGTCCACATTAGTTAGGATAGGATCATCTGGTACTAAAGAAAACGCCCAATCCTGGGGATCGCCACGCAGCAAGGAGATGACAATTTCAACCTGCTGCGCAGAGCTCCCCGATGAGTTAGGCTTCAAGGCAAGAAATAATTTACAATTATTCTTAAAATTCAAAAATTTAGACCGTTCCCCAAAAAACACATCAGGAGTGGGGATTTTTGGTTCAGCAGCGTGTGAATGAGCAAGATAGGCGGAAATTCCTCGCACTTCAGCAGCAAGCTGCTCCACACGATCAGACAATTGCTTAAACTTCATCAGAAAAGAAAAAAAAAATATTCCTCCCTGCTTTTGAGTACCCTAGAATCTGCGGTATGGCTGGTGATTCTGTTATGATTGAGTCACCGAGGAGGAAAAAACAAAACACGAGCTCAGCCCAGAAAATCAGAGAGGTTGGAAACTAGCGGATTGCATACCCCTAATCCTATCACACAACTAGCAGTAGCCGTGGAGTGTTCCTACGGTGATCCTAGACACCTCATCACAGCCGGAGATCTACATAAGCCTAAAGAGAGAAAAGGTGAAAAACTGACTGCCCCAGAGCAATAGGCAGCCCCCAAAATATAATGACGGTGAAGCAAGATGAAAACACTAACACAGATAGAAAGATAGGTTGAGCAAACAATGGGGCCCAAGCTAACTAAAAAGGACAGGACAGAAAAGCTGCTGTCTGCAATCCGTGAAAACTGTGCTAATAATATTACCAACACAACTGATAAGCAAAAAGGACCCGGAAGTCACTAGACTTCAAACCCTATATCAGCACTCAGAATATTCTGGAAGCAGAGCAAAAGAGAACACTAATCAAGGAAAAAGAATCCAGCACACCCCCGGCCGGGGATGGCTGAACTCCAAAAAACAAAGTAAACAAAACCAAAACTAATAAGTTCAATAGCAGAGCAAAAACATATCTTTGGGAAGCAGGAATCAGACTGGTCTCCAAGAATCCAGCAGAGAAATCACCAGCGACTCAGAAGGGCGTCGGCTGCCTTATATCCAGTCTGAAGTTCCCGTTACCCAGTCACCATCAACCTGATCAGGTGTTTGGTTTCTTTCATCTAAATCAGCATCACTACCTTCCTTCACCAGAAGAGGGAGATCCTCGGACACAAAAGATGAATGAACAGATGAGCTCACAGCAAACAAGGTTTAGACAGAGAATAAGTCCCACAGGACTGTACAAAATTCCTGACATCACGAGATAAGGCAGGCCACCAAAAGGACCACTCACCAAATCTCTGGTACCAAAAATACCTGGATGACCAGCCAATGCGGAGCAATGAATTTCAGACATCTCTCTCTTTCTCCACTGGTCAGGAACATACAATTTTCCCATAGGGCAACGTTCAGGTTTATTCTCCTGAAATTCCTCCAGGGCGCGTCTCTAATCGGGCGAAATGGCAGAAAGAACTACCCCCTCACCTAGGATGGTAGTAGGCTCGGTCACATTAAGAGAATCAGCAAGGAAACTCCTAGAAAGGGTGTTTGCCTTAACATTCTTAGTGCCCGGAAGAAAAGAGACCACAAAATTAAAACGCGTGAAAAACAAGGCCCATCTAGCCTGTCTAGGATTCAAGCGTTTGGCCGACTCCAGATAAATCAAATTCTTGTGATCGGTGAGGACCACAACTTGATGTCTAGCTCCCTTCAACCATTGTCTCCACTCCTCAAATGCCATTTCATGGCCAGCAATTCCTGATTCCCCACGTCATAGTTGCGTTCAGATGGGGAGAACTTTCGAGAAAAGAAGGCACATGGATTCATCTTAGAAGTCACAGGGTCTTTTTGGGACAAAACAGCTCCTGCACCAATCTCAGAAGTATCTACCTCCACCTGAAATGGAAGTGAGAGATCAGGTTGCCGTAAAACCGGAGCTGAAGAAAATCTCCACTTAAGCTCCTGAAATGCTGAAACAGCCTCAGGAGACCAATTCAGCACATCAGCGCCCTTCTTGGTCTGATCAGTCAGTGGTTTGACAATACCAGAAAAATTACCTATAAATTTACGATAGAAATTAGCAAAACCCAAAAACTTCTGGAGGGCCTTCAAAGAAGTAGGCTGAACACAATCATAAATGGCCTGTACCTTGGCCGGGTCCATTTCAATAGTCGATGGAGACAAGATAAATCCCAAAAATGAAATCCTCTGTACACCAAAGAGGCATTTCGATCCTTTAACAAACAGGGAATTCTTCCTCAAAATCCGGAACACAAACCCGGACGTGTTCCACATGAGAATCCCAATCACTAGAAAAGATCAAAATTTCATCCAGATAGATGATCAAAAACTTATCCACAAAGTCACGGAAAATATCATTCATAAAGGACTGGAAGACAGAAGGGGCATTAGTGAGCCCAAAAGGCATCACCAGGTACTCAAAATCTCCCTCCGGAGTATTAAACGCTGTCTTCCATTCATCCCCGTGCTTGATGCAAATAAGATTATACGCCCCCCTGAGGTCAAGCTTAGTAAACCAGCAGGTACTCTTAACTCTGGAGAATAAATCAGACATCAGAGGTAACGGGTACTGATATTTAACTGTCATCTTGTTAAGGGAACGATAATCAATACACGGTCTTAATGAACCATCTTTCTTGGTCACAAAAAAAACCCAGCACCTAAAGGTGGCGAGGATGGTCTAATATGACCCTTCTCCAATGACTCCTTAATATTGGATCGCATAGCATCATGTTCGGGTACTGATAAATTGAAAAGCTGACCCTTGGGAAATTTACACCCAGGCATGAACTCAATTGCACAGTCATAACTCCAATGAGGAGGCAAAGATGCAGACTTACTCTCACTAAATACATCAGAAAAATCAGCCAGATAATCAGGAATATCATGAGACTGAGGAGAGGTGGAGAAAACAGGAGCGTCCCTAAGAACACACTGACAACCCCAACTCACCACAGTCCCAGATTTCCAATCCAAAACTGGATTATGAGTTTGCAACCAGGAAAAACCCAGAACAATAGTATCATGCAAATTATGCAGCACCAAAAATGTATAATTTTCTTGGTGGTCTGGGGTAACTCGCATTATCACCTGGGTCCAAAACTGAGGTTTATTCTCCGCCAAAGGAGTAGAATCAATACCCCTCAAAGGAATAGGCGTCCGCAGAGGCATCATGGAAAAACCACAACGTTTAGCAAAGTCCAAATCCATCAGATTCAACCCTGCTCCTGAATCCACAAAAGCCTTAGTGGAAAATGTGGATAAGGAGCAGATCAGAGTAATTGCCAAAAGGAACTTAGGTTGTACGCCACCCACAGCAAATGTGTGTGCAAAACGTTTCTCTCATTTAGGGCAGACAGAAATAGTATGTGAGGCGTCTCCACAGAAAAAACACAGCTTATTACGCCTTCTAAACTCCCGACATTGCGCCCTAGACAAAACCCCATCACATTGCATAGGTTCAGACGTTTGTTCAAAAGGTGGCATGTAGTTTTACATTCACGTAAACGCCGATCAACTTGAATGGCCAATGACATAGAATCATAAAGACCAAGGGGAACAGGAAATCCCACCATAACATCTTTTACGGTCTCTGATAAACCCTTCCGAAAGAGAGCTCCCAAAGCACTATCATTACATGTAGTAAGGACCGCCCACTTTTGAAATTTTTGACAGTATAACTCTGCAGAATCCTGACCCTGGTTTAATGCCAACAGGGTTCTCTCAGCTTGATCAACAGCATTAGGTTCATCATACAAAAAACCCATTGCTTGAAAAAATGTATCCACATTAGTCAGAATAGGATTTTCAGGTGTCAGAGAAAAAGCCCAATCCTGGGGATCGCTGTGCAGCAAGGAGATGACAATTTTGACCTGCTGCGCAGAGCTCCCTGATGAGTTAGGCTTCAAGGCAAGAAATAATTTACAATTATTCTTAAAATTCAGAAATTTAGACCGATCCCCAGAAAACACATCAGGAGTAGGGATCTTAGGTTCAGCAGCATGTGACTGAATGAGGTAGGTGGAAATTCCCTGCACTTCAGGAGCAAGTTGCTCCACACGATCAGACAACTGCTTAATCTCCATTAGGAAAAAAAAATCCTCCTACAGCCCCAGAGAAAAATAGGAAAAAGTACATATAAAAAATTTCTGACACTTTTTTTTTTAACAACTTTCTCCAGCTTTTGAGTACCCTAGAATCTGCGATATGGCTGGTGATTTTGTTATGAATGGGTCACCGAGGAGGAAAAAACCTAAAACAAGCTGAGCCCCAGAAAAACCAGAGAGGTTGGTAACTATGCAGATTGCAGATCCCTGATCCTAAGCACACAACTAGCAGCAGCTGTGGAGCATACCTACGATGAACCTAGACGCCTCATCACGGCCGGAGGACTAAATAAGCCTAAAGCAAGAAAAGGGGAAAACTAATTGCCCCAGAGCAGATCCCAAAGGAATAGACAGCCTCCACACATGTATTGATGGTGAAACAAGATGAAAACACAAACACAGGCAGGAAAATAGGCTGAGCAAACGATGGGGCCCAAACTAACTAGAAAGAAGAGGAAAGGAAAGACACTGACTGCAATCTGCCCAAAACCCTACAAAATAATGTCCAACTCTTCTGATAACAAAATTAACCCTGAAGTCACTAGACTTCTCCCACTATATCAGCACTCTGAAATATTCTGAGACAGAGCAAAAAGAGATCAATCTAATAAGGGACAAAAAGCAAATTGGTAAATACAGATAAATAGGAGTGGAAATTCAGCTGGCTGGCTGACCACACAAAAAACTGAATAGAACAACAAAATCAAGTGTGAACATTAGCAGAAAAACTTAGCTTGAGCTGACTGGAACAGAGCTGAGAACCAAGACCTGACAAGCAGAAGGAATCACCAGCACCAGAGTAGGATGTCGGCTGTCTTAAATCCAATCTGAGATTCCTGAGGTCCAATCGTCATCCTCATTATCAGGTGGCAGATCTCTACTGATTAAATCAGCCTCACTACCTCCTGTTACCACCAGAGGGAGCCTGGAAGGAGAACTCACAACTGGTAGACCAGAAAATGAACTGAAAACAGAGGTGATTAGGGATGGCCAGAGGTCTGGTATATGGAGTGGTTGGGGGGTGGAGCGGTAAAGTTTTGCCTTGTTTGGTCAATCTTATTTTTGAAGTAGGTGTAATTAAAGGATTCTAGCCAAACAATAAATTTGGGTTTCAAATAATTTTAACCCCTTCCCAACTGGGTGAGGTTTTTTCATTTTTTTTTTGTACTTTTGTTTTTTTCTACCTTTGCGCCAAGAATCATAACTTATTTATTTGTCCATCAATTTATCCATAAGAGGCCTTATTTTTTGCAGGTCGCTATAGTTTTGAATGGCATCATTCATTTTACCATTCAATGAATTAAAAAATGGTGAAAGAAATCAAAGTGTGGCAAATTTTTTTTCATTTTTTTCTGGTTTTATTTGATTTAAAATGTCCTGGCAGCTTGATTCTTCAGGTTGATTCTTCAGTATGATTATAGCAATACAAAACCTGTATGGTGTTTTTTATTATTTAGCTGTCTAAAAAAACTGAACTTTTCAAGTTTCCCTTGATGGAGCTGCTTGATGGCTTGGTCTTTCCATGGTAAACTGGCATTTTTTATTGATTTTTGTTGTTGAATGTACTGCATTTTGATTATTTTTTGTTGCATTTTTCTTGTGGGAACTGTGATAATAAAAAAAACCCTACAATTTTACAGTATCTTTTTTTAAACTACATTCAGCATAGAGGTAAAAAGAGTTAATATTTTAATTACATATCAATGTTTTAACTATGAAAAAGAGGGGAGTGATTCAAATTTTTATGTTTCCTTTATTTATTTTGTTTTAAATATTTTTAAAAACTTTCTTTTTACTTATTTTATTTTCAGTCCCCATAGCAAACTTGAATTGAGATACTTTGATTGCTTTTACTATGTGTCGCAATATTCATTGTGCTATAAAAGTGACCTGGCAATATAATTTCTCAAGCCTATACAATTACGTCAATAACAAACTTGTATAGTTTCTTTTATTTAATTGGTGAAAAAATTCAGAAATTTATAAAAGGAAAATTTTGCTTGCTTTGGCATTTTTCGAGTCTGGTAATGATTTAATTTTAACGTCAATTGAGTTATTTAATGGCTTGTTCTTTCAAGGTGAGCTCATGTTTGTATTGTTATCTTTTTGGGGCGTTATGACTATTTAAACGCTTCTACCTGCATTTCTTGAGGTGTCACCGTGACCGAAACACTCAGTTATGTAATTTCAATTTGATTTTCTCTTTATGATATTAATTTTGCTAATTCAATAGATCAGATATTTACAGACACCGCAATGCTCAATATGTCTTCTTTATTTTTTTATTTCTTTATTTTTAATGGGGAAAAAGAGGGTGATTTAATATTTTTTATTGTTATTTAATTTTTCTTTTCACTCCTTTCGGACTTGAACCTGCAATTGTTCGATAGCTTATACTGTATACTGCAATGTAGCAGTATTGCAGTATGTAGTGACAATGCGAAAAAGCTGTTCTACTATGAAGTCCACTGATAGGCTATGCTTCATAAGAGTGTTAAAACAGCAGAAACTGGTTCAACTCGTTCACTAGGAAGCATTGCTTCCTAGTTATCGTGCTGGGACAGTTGAAGCCCGTGAGTGTGCTCATCCACGTTGGCGTAATTTAAATGCAACTTTCAGAGATTGACAGCAGCATTTAAATGATTAAACTACAGCAAACAGCTGTACTCACATGCAGATTCCAGCTATGTATTGCATCCAGCATCTGCCTGGTATGGTGCAGGCTCAGCTCCTGAGCCTGCCCCATACATGGTGACCCGAAAAAAGACTTACTATAATGTCTTATGACTGGAGGAGGTTAACTATAACCTCCCATTTCCTACTACAGTTGCCTGAGACTCCAAAATCTGAAGTTATAATCAGTGATGTCCTCACATTAGAGTTAATCTGCAGAAAATAAACAGTAAGTAAGAAAAGCAAATTACACTAGCGAGAATAGTAAAATTTCCAAAAACAGTATGTGAAAGGAGTTGTTTAATTCTTGTGATGTGAAAATATTCCCATTTATTTTACCAAAACTTTAAATGCAATACTTGTTTGGATGTGGAATTCAATGAGAGTTTTGGGTTCTTGACACATCAGTAGTTTTCTATCTCGATATGATGGGAACATTGGGGTGACAATAGAAGCAGCAATGGAAAAATAAGCAATGTGGAATTGTAGGAGTTTATTCCCGTGCTTATGATTCACGTTGCTTCCAGTACATCCTTCGACTGAAGCGTGCAAAATGTGGGGATTTTTTAAAAAAAAAAAAACATCCTCCTCATTTCTCACCTGGAATCAGCTGTGACAGGCATTGATCATATGCGAACTCAGAGACTGTTACGCTTCTGTCCCTGGAAAGTTAAACAGCTGCGGCAGCAAAAATTATCTCTTTTCAAAAAGTCAGGGGGTGTTCACCGAGGCTATTAATCAAAATCATTTAAGATAAAGTTAATGTATAAATAGATGTCTTCTCAACAATAGATGTTAAGTCCTAACTGATCATTCTGCCTGCCTTCTATTCACTTCCAGAAGAAGACAAGAAAGGAGAGAACATTGACTATTAAAATGTTGGGAACATAGCAAGCACATACTATTTTTAAGAATACTGCTGATATATGAATAGAAGGTGGTGTTTCAGTAGTTAAAAATATTATGCCTAAATTTAATATGCCATTATTTGCATGGTAAAGCATGACTTATTAAAAAAGTAAGCTCAAAACTTTTTTTTTTCAAAAAAGACACAGCATGGTCTAATATGAAAGTAGAGTATGTGCTAACCTCTTGACTCCACGCAGCTCCTCTGCACCTCTGAGTCCCATGCTTGTCTCTATATTTGGTTTTCAAGCGAGATAGCGTATGGTGTCTACTGCCAATCAATAGCAGCAACAGTGTCCAAAGCACTTATTTTTACATAAAATCGGATTCAGATTAATTCAGCACTGATAATGAAATGTTACTATGCGAATACGCTCCCAAACGTGTTTCCCCATTGCTGTTTGGTTAGATCATTATTCATAAAGGTAAACATGCAAGAAATATCGCAATATAATGTAGGCACAAGAAGGTGGCAGGGTTGTCGACCATCCAGAAATTAGAGGACAGGCCTTAAAAATAGTTCACTGGCTTGCCCTTTACTTAAAACAAAATATGAGACATCCATGATTTTTTGAGGTTAAAGAAACTTATACAGAAAATCTTGGCTGTAATTATCCTTTTACAGTTTACAGTGAATATAGCTAATGTCTTCTTAATACAATTATGTCTGTAGATATATCATTTAGTGCTTGCTCACACTGGCATATACCGTATATACTTGTGTATAAGCCGACCCCGGTATAAGCTGATGCACGTAATATAGCCATGAAAAACTGGGAAAACTTATTGACTCGAGTATAAGCCCGGTATGCATTGTCCCCTCATCTATATCCTTGTTTGCATGGCTCCTCATTCTCATCCTTGTCTGCATGGCTCCTTATTCCCATCCTTGTCTGCATGGCTCCTTATTCCCATCCTTGTCTGAATGGCTCCTTATTCCCATCCTTTTCTGCATGGCTTCTTATTTGCATCCTTGTCTGCATGGCTCTTCATTCCCAACCTTGTCTGCATGGCTCTTGATTCCCATCCTTGTCTGCATGGCTCCTCATTCCCATCCTTGTCTGCATGGCTCCTTATTCCCATCCTTGTCTGCATGGCTCCCATGAGAAAAGCATAAAAAATCCTACTTACCTTCCCTGTGCGCCCTTGCAGCATCTTGTTCCAGTGCCAGCAGCTCCTGTGGCCGGGAACTCACGTGTCCCCACTCATTAAGGGAAAGAGAGTGGAGACAGGTGAATATTCATTATGTTAATGATCGGGGACACATGATCAGCCGGCCGCAGTAGCTGCTGGAAGTCAATGGCTGTAGTTGTAACTGTGCGCACTATAAGAGAAATGAATATTCATTGCCAGTGCAGTGAATATTCATTTCTCTTGAGCAGCGGGCACAGTTACAGCCGCAGCCACTGGCTCCTGCCTCCTGTGACTCGCTGCTCTGCCGCATTGACTCGTGTATGAGCCGAAGGAGGCGTTTTCAGCACAAAAAAGTGCTCAAAAACTCAGCTTATGCACGAGTATATACGGTAAATTGATCAAGTTTAAAAAATCAGATTGCACTCCGACCCATGTTATTCAATGAGGAAGTGAAGATCTGTGTATTTTTTCCTCAGCTGTTTTCAGCATGAGAAAAGCTCGCAGCATGCTGAGATTTCACTCCTAAATTGGTACAGTGTAAGAAAAATATTGCACTTCATGTGGACCATCAGTACAGCATCTAATATTTATGGATACATTACATTTCTGTTTCATAGGAAAACTGTAAATGATCTGGTAAAAGATTAATAACTGCTGAGCAATAAAACAAATTGTACATGCACAGCACACCGATGACAAGAGAGAAAAAAATCGTCTTACTCTTCTGATTGAGATTGGGACCGATTTTTAATATGCTAGTGTGAGCAAAATGATTTATTATGATTTTCCAATGTGTCTGTAAAAAATATTGTCTGCCTGTAATTTTTTGATAAGTCGTCCAGAAGAAAAAAAAAAATAAGTTGGCAACCTTTGGAGGTGGTATAATAGTGGGAGTACATTATGTCTGTGGGAATTTTTAGCCATTGAAAAGAGCATGTGTGAGGTCTAGTTCTGATAAATGACAATCACAATTAGCAATCCAGAAATGTGGCCTGGGCTCTTTACAAGTTATTTTAGCTGCTCTATATCAAACCTGTCAAACCATATTCTTATGGACATTGCTTTGTGTACAAGGGTAGTTAAACTGCAGAAGGTAAAGACATTCCTGAAACTGCTGTTGCAAAGTTGTAAGCATACAGTTGTCTAGAATGAACGCTATAATATTAATATTACCATTTCCTGGTAAAGTTGCCTATCTCAAACCCTTGCAATAATCCCTGATGAAGCTGCTAGTGGTGGAGGATGTGGACTTCTGTAGGAAGTCAGCTCTACATCCTTCTTTTCCAGGTGTGGTTGTTCTGTACATGTATTTATTTTATCTATAAATGATGGTTCAATTCATATTTGCTTCTGTTTACCAAATGTTACCAATGGTTCACAATTTGTAGGTTGGGTTATATGCTCCGTATAAACACTGTCTTCTCATACATGATTTAATATTCAAGTTCTTTCTTTGCTGTGACGCTTTTTCTTATGTGTGAATTTGCCTTGAATATAGGACCACTGATTTGAAGGGCGTGAATAGCTCCACGGACTATTACAGTTGGGAAAAAAGTATTTAGTCAGCCACCAATTGTGTAAGTTCTCCCACTTAAAAAGATGAGAGAGGCCAGTAATTGACATCATAGGTACACCACAACTATGAGAGTCAAAATGAGAAAAGAAATCCAGAAAATCACCTTGTCTGATTTGGTAATATTTATTTTGTAAATTATGATGGAAAATAAGTATTTGGTCACCTAAAAACATGCAAGATTTCTGGCTCTCACAGACCTGTAACTTCTTCTTTAAGAGGCTCCTCTGTCCTTCACTCACTACCTGCAGTAGTAATGGCACCTGTTTGTACTTGCTATCAGTATAAAAGACACATGTCCACTACCTCAAACAGTCAAACTCCAAACTCCATTATGGTGAAGACTAAAGAGCTTTTGAAGGACACCAGAAACAAAATTGTAGCCTTGTACTAGGCTGGGAAGACTGAATCTGCAATAGGCAAGCGGCTTGGTGTGATGAAATCAACCATGGGAGCAATAATAAGAAAATGAAAGACATACAAGACCACTGGTAATCTCCCTTGATCTGGGATGTTGTGAACACCTTTGACCTGGCCTCTGAGTTTGGGCTCCATCTGGTGGTTGCTGTTGGAAATGGAGCTGGTCTGGCTGACAGAAATCAATCACCTGAGGATGATGATTGGAGGTCAGGTGTTACTGACTGAGAGATTTAAGTGAGCAACCTTCCCTGTTATGAATGAGTCACCGAAGGAGGAAAAAACAAAAATACAAGCTAAGTCCAGAAAACCGGAGAGGTTGGTAGCTATCGGATTGCAGACCCCTGATCCTATTCACCACAACTAACAGTAGCCGTGAGGGGTTCCTACGGTGCCCTAGACCCCTCGTTCACAGCCGGAGAACTAAATAAGCCTAAAGAAAGAAAGGGGAAATCTAAACTGCCCCAGAGCAGACCCCAAAGCAATAGACAGCCCCCAACATGTATTGTCGGTGAAAAGCAGATGAAATCACAAATACAGACAGAAAGACAGGTTGAGCAAACAATGGGGCCCAACTAACTAAATAGGAAAGGACAGAAAAGATGCTGGCTGCAATCCGCAGAAAACCCTACCAAAAATGTCCCAACCGTCTGATAGGGAAAAAGGCCCTGAAGTCGCTAGACTTCAAAATCACTATATCAGCACTCAGGTATATTCTGAAAACAGAGCAAAGAGATAAACTGATCAGAGACAAAAATGGAGCTCAGCCCGTCCCAACAAAGGCAGGCTGAACACAAAACACGAAGCAAACAGACAAAATCTCATGGAAAAATAAGAGAGCAAAAACTTAGCTTTCAGTAGACAGGACTAATAGGTTGCAAGAGCTCAGAGCAGAAAGGATCACCGGCACCCCAGTAGGGCGTCGGTTGCCTTATATCCACTCAGTGACAGGTTCTTCTCAACCCAATCAATTTCACTACCTCTCTTCACCAGCAGAGGGAGTTCATCAAACATCAACGGTGAAGAGGAAAATGAACTCACAACACTTCCTCAGTTGTTGCCGGTGATTTGGTTTGCTTCCTGAGCATTTTGGAAGTCTGCTTGCCAAGTCTGCTTGCCTCCTGCTCCATCCTGCATCTTTTAGTTAAGTTATTTGTCTGCTTGAATCTTTTTTGCATTTTGATTCATTTCTGCTTTTCTCTGATTTTTGCTCTGCCTTGTTCCCTGCTGGGACCTGTGCTGGACTCTGTTTCATATGCCACAGCTTATGCCAGTCTTTTCTTTATCTCTAATCCCCTTTTATGTCAGTACCTTTTGCGTCCAGTTCACACCAGAGTTCTGATTTAGTGGGGGAGAGGTCATGTGGCCTCAGTATTTTTGCATATCAGATGTGTCAGATTTTTCTTAGGGTTTTTTGCGTGATTGCAGACAGTATCTATCAGGATCCTGACAGTGCCAGCGTGCAGCCTCCGCTGAACAGGGACTCACCCGCACGGTAGGGACCCCTGGGGACCAGGATAGCTAGAAAGTATAGGTGCACAGGACATTAGTGATGAAGTTTAACAAGCCGGCACGGGACCTATGGTCATGTGACTGCCAAGGGGTGGGGCTTAGAGTCCTGCTTTCAGAGAAGACAGAAAACTCAGAGTTGGGCAAAACGGAGGTCATTCACAGTACGGACAGCGAGGTACAGGAGGGATAAACAGACAGGAGGTCAGACAAAGCCAAAGGTCATACACAAGAGGGCGACATGGTACCAAGGGGATGAGCAGAGAGAAGTCAGGTCACAAGCAGAGAGTCATACACGAGAGGTAGCGCAGTACAAGAGGGACAGGCAGAACTGGTAACAGGGACAGAACCGGATCAAAACCAAACAAGCAAGCAAGATATCGGGCACAAGGCACACGTACGCACAAGGTCAACTAACTCAGCCGAGGGCAGGAGTATAACTGACACCGGACCTAGGTCCAGTGAGCATTAAATAGCCACCCTCTGCCAGGGAGAGGCGGAACAATTAACCCCCAATCAGACCAGGACAGGCCAAAGCGAAACACTGTCCTGGATCATGACAGTATCCTTTCCTATCCTATCTAGACAGTTTGGGCGCCATCATTTGCTTACTCTATTTTCTGCCTGTGTTTTGTGCCTCATCTTGTCTCACTGGCAATATATGTTCGGGGGCTACCTATTCCTTTGGGGTTCTACTCCGGGGCAAATTAGCTTTTTCATTTCTCTCTTTAGGCTTAGTTAATTCTTTGGCTGTGCCGAGGCGTCTAGGGCATCGTAGGTACGTCCCACGGCTAATTCTAGTTGTGTTGTCAGTTTAGGGGTCTGCAATCCGCTAGGCTACAAACCTCACTGGTTATCTGGTTACCAAGCCTATTCATTTGCTCTCCTACTCGGTTACCTAATCATAACACTGGGGCTCCACACAAGATCTCTCCCCATGTGGTCAAAGTGATCACAAGAGCAGTGAGCAAAAATACCAGAATCATATGGGGGATCTAGTGAATAACCTGCATAGAGCTGGAACCACCGTAACAAAGGCTACCGTCAGTAACACACTACGCCACCAGGGACTCAGATCCTGCAGGGCCAGACGTGTCTTCCTGCTTAAGCTAGTATATGTCAGGGCCCGTCTGAAGTTTCCTAGAGAGCATTTGGATTGTCCAGAAGAATATTGTGAGCATGTCATGTGGTCTGATGAAACCAAAGTAGAACTGTTTGGTAGAAACAAAACTCATTGTGTTTGCAGGAGACAGAATGCTGAGATGATGTTTCTCTGAAAAGGGACCTGGACGACTGATCCATGTACATGAAAGAATGAATAGGGCCATGTATTGTGAGATTTTGAGTGCAAACCTCCTTCCATCAGCAAGGGCATTGAAGATGAAATGTGGATGGGTCTTTCAGCATGATAATGATCCCAAGCACACTGCCAGGGCAATGAAGGAGTGGCTTCGTAAAAAGCATATGAAGGTCCTCAAGTGGCCTCGCCAGTCTCCAGATCTCAAACCAGTAGAAAACCTTTGGAGGGATTTGAAAGTCCATTTTGCCCAGCGACACGTCCAAAACATCACTGCTCTAGAGGAGATCTGCATGGAGGAATGGGCCAACATACCACCAACAGTGTGTACAAAACCTTGTGATGACTTACAGAAAACGTTTGACCTTTGTCATTGCCAACAAAGGATATATAACAAAATATTGAGATGAACTTTTGTTAATGAAAAAATACTTATTTTAAACCATAATTTGCAAAATAAATCTTGCCAAATCAGACAAGGTAATTTTCTGGATTTGTTTTCTCATTGTGATTCTCATAGTTGTGGTCTACCTATGATGTCAATTTCTGGCCTCTCTCATCTTTTTAAGTGGTAGAACTAGCACAATTGATGGCTGACTAAATACTTTTTTTCCCCACTGTATAGGTTGAACAAGAGACGGCTAATGGACAGGATAAAAGAACATTTTGATAATATCAATAAAGGTTTTATGGGGCACTCCCTATGACGTCACTTTTTGGACAAACATAATCAGTCCTGTAGTGGGGCCTATTTTTGTGGCATCCAAATTGTCTGGAAAAATCTGAGAGGGGGGACTACTTGAAACAAATGTCCAGGATTGAATCCAAATGGATATTTATACTGGAAAGTCAGGTCCCTAAGGGGCTCCACCACGAAATCGAATTATATGCCTTCTAGAGCGCTTGAAACACGTGTTCGTAGGACACATATTTGTAACACACATAGAACATATAGTACTAGCTACAAACAAGCAAAGTATACATACTTAACTTGAATATCTAAAATTATTTTACCAAATTTTAAAAATCAGCAGGTTATTATTTTATATTCTATTTTTTCAAAAATAGAGTTTTTATTTAATACAGTTTTTAATAAATTTAATAAAGAATTTTTAATTAAACAAACAGCCACTTTTTTTTTTACATAAAATGTAATTGTAAGGAGAGACCTTGTTATAAAACAAAATGTTACAAAAAGTTCTTAAATAAATGGATAATTTTTTTTATATATATTTCACATTCACATATGACACATCTCCACCACATACAGTATTGAGAGAGTGTAGTCTGTAGTTGTGTTTTAGGGGGAACTAATATTGCCCGTATAAAACAATCATTCATGAATCAGTGGTGTCATGATCCAAGGTGGATCTGACAGCTTAGGCTACTTTCACACATCAGGTTTTCGCCGTCAGGCGCGTTCCGGCGTCGTGCCGGAGTGCCGGATCCGGCAAATGTTTTGTAAAACCGGATGTGACGGATCCGGTTTTCTGCCGGATCCGTCTTGCGCATGACAGCCAAAACCGGATCCGTCTCATCCGGTTCATCCGGTTTTCAATCCGTTTTTCGACGGATTACGCCGGATCCGGTTTTTAAAAACGCCCCTTGTGGCCTTCCGAACGGGATTGGCTACTGAAAAACTATATATACCGTGTTCCTACAGCCCTTCTTTGACAGGTTGTAGAGGAGAAAGTGCAGGTTGGAGAGAAGAGCAAGTGACTGGCGAAGATGGATGTTGTGATTGGAAATATTTTGAAGAATTTGGTGGATTTTACAGCACAGGCGAATCGTTTGAGGGTGATTGTTCTGAAGAAGGAGAGAGCAAGACAGCAGCGCATCAGGCATCGTAGACGACGTTTGTGGATCCACCCCATCACTGCCAAGAGAATGACGCATGGGGTCTATTCTACACTCTGCATGGACCTTAGACGAAACCCGGAGACATTTTTTTGGATATGTTCGGATGAAAATAGAGAATTTTGATGACTTGGTGGAGCGCATTGCACACCTCATAAGAAAATCGGACACTTATTGCCGCTTCTCTGTTTCACCCGCAGAGCGTCTGATGGTGACTTTAAGGTAAGCCACATTTATTGGATATGCTCGCATCAGAGCACACTTTCACTGCAATCTTGTTGGTGGTAGTTTGTATCTCCAAGTGTTATAGCTGAGTTTTGGTATGTAATGCTGTTATTTTAAACTAATTGATTGTTTTTTAATTCCCCACAGATTTCTTGCAACTGGAGAATCCCTTTCGTCACTGCATTTCCAGTACAGACTCTGGTTTTCCACCATATCTGGAATAGTGAAGCACACATGCCGTGCACTGTGGGACTCCTTAGCTGAAGAGTATTTACCAGAGCCCACAACAGAGAGGTGGATTAAAATTTCTGAAAAGTTTCTACAGATATGTCAGTTTCCGAACTGCTTGGGCGCTGTGGACGGGAAACATATCCGCATTGTAAAGCCAGCAGGATCGGGATCGGAATATTTCAATTACAAGAAATATTTTTCAATTGTCCTCATGGCCATCGCTGACGCGGAATACAAATTTATTGCTGTTGATATTGGGGCCTATGGCCGCTCAAATGACTCTCAAGTTTTCAAACTGTCTGCCATGGGGCGTAAACTGTATGGAAACACCTTCCAGTTCCGATCCCCTAGACCGCTGCCGCAAACATCTGGTCCACCTATGCCATTTGTCTGTGTAGGGGATGAAGCCTTCCAGCTGTCAGAACACCTTTTGAAACCATACGGTAACAGAGGATTGTCAAGAACAAAACGCATTTTTAATTACCGCCTCACAAGAGCAAGAAGAATGGTTGAATGTACCTTTGGTATTCTGACAGCCAAATGGCGGGTCCTATTGACTGCGATCAACCTCAAGACAGAAACTGTTGACGAGGTGATCAAAGCTTGCGTGGTAGTCCACAATTTTGTTATCTGCAAGGAACCCATTTCCATTGAGGACACCTCTGAAGAAACCACCTTGCAAGATTACCAGAACATTACCACTAGAAGTTCTGTGACGGTTTCAGTAATGAGGGACAATTTTGCACAATACTTTATGTCACCTCAAGGCAGAATAGACTGGCAGGATGACAGAGTGTGAAAGATTTGAGCCCTAACCAAACTTGTGTACCGTCTGTACCAACAGTATATACCTTTGCCAACCAAAGTTGGCTATCTTGTCATGGTTTAACTACTTTTACCTTTAGGCCACAGGTGTGTACCTGGTTGTGTTTTATGCAAAGTATTTCACCTTTTAACAAAAGTTATGTACATTGTTAGGAAATCACCAACAAGATACACAACTTTTTAGGTGAAATACTTTTCTTCAAACACAACCAGGAACACAACTGTGGCAAAAAGGTAAAATTTATTTACCTTTTACCCACAGTTATATACCTGGTTTTGAAAACCTTTTTACCTTTTAAATACCCTGTATTTAACCTTTTTTTTAACCATATTTTGCCGCAGAAAGAAATGACAGACAACCAGTGTAAAACAATAATTAAACTTTTATTGAAAATTTTTTTTTTTATAAAACTTTTTTGAAATTTAAATAAACTTTTTTAATAAACCTTTGAAACCATAAAATTGGTGATTTATTTAAATACACACATTTTTATAAATTTGTGTAGTGTGGGGTGCAAATACTGCTGGAGGGGCTGCGGGACACTTCGACACTGGGAGTGTGGAGAGAGGACTGGGATTGTGGTGGGGAAGGAACAGTTAGAGGTGAAGGTGTGGAAAAGGCTAGAGAATGGGTGGACATGTGGGAGGCAGAAGAGGTGGTGGGTGGTGGAGTGGATGGTTGGGCAGGGACTGTAGGAGCAGATAATGTGGATGGAAAGTGGTATGGGGAATGAGTTTGGTACGGGGAAGGAGTTTGGTACGGGGCAGGTTGCTGGAAGTGGGGAGATGTCTGGTAATGGGGAGCTTGCTGGTACTGGGGAGGTTGCTGGTACTGGGGAGGTGGCTGGTATGTAATAGGAGGGGGAGGAGGGAAAGTGGCTGGAGGGGGTGCAGGTGGAGGAACTACTGGGGTGGGAGGAGGAGGTTGGGAGGTAACGTGCTGGAGAGCACCGTGGCACGAATGCATTACATGCATCTGCTGGCTAGGAGAGAGCGTTTCCATGCGCTCCACAACAGACCTGAAAAAGGTGTGGTTTGGCGAAGATCTTGCTTTTGAATGCATGGCTTGCAGAAGTGTCTTCACCTCCAGAATGCTGGAGTTGATCTGCTGAAAGCCTGCGGAGATTTGCTCTGACAAAACTTTTAGACAGTTCTGGAAAGATGCATTCAGATGCAAGAACTCTGGCGCATAAGTCTTTTCCTGACCCCTCTGCTGCTGCCGCCCAGTACCCGCAGGTGTACTAGAGGTGGCAGGGGCAGAAGGGTGGGGTAAAGGGAAAGCGATCTCCTCACCAGCAGCTCCATGTAATGTTGTCGGCCACGATGCTCCTGTGCTGGTGGATGGGACAGATGGGTCTAATGTGTGGGAAGGCTGGGAAGGTGCAGATGTACCGGGGCGGTCAAAGTGTCCCTTAGTGCCGGTCTTTTCAGGAATCGCCTCAGAAGGGTCCAACCGTGCAGGCTCCTGAGTGCTGCTCACCGTGCTGTGGAATAAAGAGAAAAAAAGCAATTAAAATAGTGACATGGCATGGCCCTGGCTGAAAAACAAAATTTACATCTAAACATTTTTTTTTTACATGTGGTGTGTAATATTTACCTTCTGGTGACCATTGTATCCCGGAGGAACGACAGGGCTCGTGCGTACTTGTACTTGCTCCTGCATCCTCCAGATCCACTCGGGGCCCGCATCTCTTTATTGAACTCCTTCTTGAAATGATCCCTCACAGACCGCCACCGCTTCACAATTCTCTCCCCTGAAATGAGAAAGGACAAAGTGGTTAGTATACAACATCAGTGTTTCCCAAACTACAGTCCTCGTGGTCCCCAGAGGTCATGTTTTCATGATTTCCATAGTAAATAGAAATCCTGAACACATGATCCGTGGGGACCACGAGGACTGGAGTTCGGGAAACACTGGTTTACATCAAGCAACCGGTACTGTATATACTTACGCTCTTTAATCTGGGCCCGAGCATCGAGGTCCTCCCAGCGGTCCACAAGGAGCGAACAGATTTCCTCCCTGAGCCGTCGGGTAACTATCAGTTCAGCATGGCGGCGGTCAGCCATATTCCATAGCGGCTCCCTTTCTCTGACGAGATTGATTAGCTGGTCAACATCAATTCCTCCATCTTCACCGTCAGAGTCGGGAGCACGCTGTGAAGGCTGTTAAAGTAAAAGAGAAAAATAGCAAAATTAGGCACCACACTTTAAGACATGAAATAAAAAGTGTACCAAAATTTAACTTAAATATTATACTTACACGCTGGTGACCACCGCGTTGCTGTCGCCGACGACCCTGGGAGGCACTGCGAAGACCTCTTGGCCAAGCACCAGATTGGGAAGACTAGAGAAGAAAATAAAAAAATTTATGTGTTTGGATGTTGGCATATTTGTTTGCTGTGTGATGTCTGCGGTACATTGTTTTCTATGTGTTGTATGTTGTGTGATGTTGTGTTTCTGCGTTTGATGAAAAAAACTTACCAATTGTGAGCCCACTCCAGGTCTCTGTCCACCCCTTTCTTCTTCTTCTGGGAGCTCCTCTTCAGCTTGCGATTCCTGTTTTGAAATAAAATCCAATGAATAGACATATATTACAGGGATGATGGATTTTGGAAATAAAAACTTACCGTCAAACGCTGACGATGCGAGGGAGGGCTCCCAGAAGAAGATGTGGTGTCCTCCTGCTGGCCAGACTCCACTCCTGTGGGTGGTGCTGCTGCTGCTGCCAGTGCTGCCAGTGCTGCTGTTGCTGCTGCATCTCTTGGGCGGCTGTTGAATAAAGAGAAACAAAGGGCCAATGAATATCTTGATATTCCATGGCCCTAGTTTTGAGGAATGGGGGATTTGATAATTACCGTCTGTCATCTGCTGGTGGACTCCCCTCCGGTTGTTCTGCATGGTCGCTTTGCTCCATTTGGGGTGGTGGTGCTGGTGCAGTTGTCTCCTGCCTTCTCCTGCGGCTGGTTCCTGTCTTGGGTGGCATGTTGGGTGTGGCTGAGGGTCCCACTGTCATGGTTTTATATATGTGTGCTGTGGGCAGAGCTACTGAGCATGCCCAGACCCAAAAAACCGGATCCGGCCACCGGATCCGGCTTTCGCCGGATCAGGCACATTGCAGCGCTCATAGACTTTCATTGTGTGAAAAAGCCGGACGCGCCGGATACGGCGGGTCCGGCTTTTTCGCCGGAGACAAAAAACGTTACAGTAGCCGTTTTTTCCAGACGCCGGATTGCGACACATTGCCGAATCCGGCGAAAACCGGACGAAACGCATGGCCATCCGGCGCGATCCGGAGCTAATGCAAGTCAATGGGGGGGAAACTGGATCCGGCATTGCATTTCGCCGGATCCGGTTTTTGTCAAAAGAGCTGGATCGCGCCTGACGGCGAAAACCTGATGTGTGAAAGAGGCCTTAAATGCATAAAGTGAACTTTTTTTCCTTTGGCTGTGTGCCAAAGTGTGATGTGATTGCCCCCGGTGGCCATTAGAATTATTACACGTGGTGGCGTTCATTCTAAGTTGCCCCGGTGGTGGTGAGTGGTATCGCACCTTAGTTTTAGGGTTAATGTGCATGCAATTACAAATCAGGTGTTAGGCTCTATAAAAGGGAGCCAGGTGGGTTCAATCACTGTTGGTGATATTGTGTGTTAGTCATTCACAAGCAAGCCTGGGTGAATGAAGGAGCTGAACATGAGTCCTGCGCACCCCAGCCAGAGGGGACGAGTGGCAGCTAGGTGGTCTGCAAGAAGGGCTGGCATGGTGTGGTGGAGTCACAGTTTATGGTGTTGGCAGGAAGTGCTTGCATGGCTTGGTGGAGTGACGACCATGGAGAGAGCTGCAGTCAGCATGCGGGACTTGGTTGCTGAGAGATGGACTCAAGCATGCTTGACTTTTTGGGCAGGAGCTGAACTCATCTTTGGGACTCTGTTACTGGACAGCTGCAACTGGTGGTGGACTCTGCTCCAAGGCTGCACTATGGTGAAGGATCCAGTTATGGTGATGGATCCGGGTGGAGGAGAAGATGTACACAGGTGGTGGGCTCTGTTGCTAGGAGCGTACACAACAGAGCAAAGCTAAGTGGTGTTTCCCCTGTTTTGTCATCTTTCCTCATGTGTGTTTTAGTGCAGTGGTGGGATTAGTTTCCGCACCGACCAATTCCCTAGTGAGGGTTTAGGTCATGGAGAGCTAGGGTTTTTAGGTTCCTGTTGCGCGCCCGGTGCGGAACCAGCATAGGGAACGTTAGGAGTGCAGGGACATTGGCTCAGGGGAGCTCAGGAGGTCTCCACTTCCCTATTCCCTATCGCAGGGCCCACTATTGTTAATGTTTCCCAGGTTTCCCTTATTGTTTAAATTCGCCTTACTGGAGGTGGGGTTTCCAGACTTGTATATATGTGTAATGTCTAAATTCGCCAGTTGGAGGCGGTGTATTCAGCTGCACGTGTTTATTATTTAAATTCGCTCCACTGGAGGCGGTGTATCCAGGGTCACGTGCGTCACATGGGTTCGCATTGCGGTACTCGCTGTGTCCAGACACACGTGACCGTGACATTGTCACCAAACTTATATTTTTTTTCTGGTGAGCTTTGGCCATGTGGAGACCTGTCAGTAATTGCTGCTGGGCCTCACTGAGGTGAGTGGGGAGCGGCAAGGTGTTTAGAGCCGCTGCAGCAGCAGTTATCAGGGTCTTGGGCCTCTGCTCAGGTAACCAGGAAATTAAAATGGCGGCTTTGGCAAATTGCGGGTCTGGCAAAAGCCCCTTGAGTCGCTGCTGGGGAGCGGGACTTGTTCATACAGGTGGATGTAACCAGACAGGTGGGTGGAGTTGGTGATCCCCATGGTGCTGTCTGGGGTTCCCCGAGGTGAAGGGGTACGTCCCTGTAGTGAGCAGACTGGTGATAGTCCGCAGGGCTCACGCCAAATCTTCAATACCACCGAAGAAGCCGCCCCCTCCTGGTCTTGGGGAGGAAGGCGACCAGCGAGTGTATTTTTCCTCCATGTCCCTGCGGCTTTGGTAAAAGCCCCCTAGAGTCGCTGCTGGGGAGCAGGACTTGTTCATACAGGCGGACGTAACCAGACAGGTGGGTGGAGTTGCTGATCCCCATGGTGCTGTCTGGGGTTCCCCGAGGTGACGGGGTACATCCCTGTAGTGAGCAGACTGGTGATTGTCCGCGGGGCTCACGCCAAATCTTCTATACCACTGAAGAGGCCGCCCCCTCCTGGTCGCTTGGAGGAAGGCGACCAGTGAGTGTATATTTCCTCCATATCACGGTCCCCTTCTCCTCCAGGTGTGAGCAGCAGGTGCGCTGCAGGGGAGTAGGGACAAATCTCAACTCTTGCCATTAACCAACCCTGGGAGGCGCAGACCTCATGGTGAAAGGGTTGGACGGTGGTGTCCCTTGGTGAATAGCGGGAGAGTGAGTGTGGTGACAGCAGGGGGACGCCTCTGTTGTCATCCTGAAGGAGTTCACCAAATATATGACATACGAATGTGTGCAATAAACGTTCAGGTCCAGACCTGTGTGTGAACGAGCATGTATGGGTGGCCACCAAAAAACATCTTATGGAAGTATGTTGTGGAGTCTGATCAGCTCATAGCAAACATACACATACATAAACTCGTTCCCCAGGTCTTCGCTGTGGAGATGAGTGGTGCCTCCAGAACACATATTGCCAATACCAGCGGTGCGTTTGTCATTAACCTGAAGTGTCAGGTAGTGGTGGGGTGAACTCAGGATCTGGGCGTCCCCTGTTGTGAGCTCATTTTCTCGTTCACCTTTGTTGTCCGATGAACTCCCTCTGCTGGTGAAAGGAGGTGGTGAAACTGATTTGGATCGGAGAAACCTGTCACCTGAACAGGTGGATTGCGATTGGACATCCGGAATCTCTGAGTGGATATAAGGCAGCCGACGCCCTGTAGGGTTGCTGGTGATTTCTCTGCTCTGAGCTCTGGCCTCCAGTTCAGTTCCTGTCTTCTAAAGCTAAGTTTTGCTCTGTTATTGTTCCATGAGATTTTGTCTGATTTGCTTAGTTTTGTGTTCTGCCAGCCCCGGCTGGGGCTCTGCTGAATTTCCATTTTTGTTCCTGATCGGTTAAATCTCTTTTGCTCTGTCTTCAGAATATATCGGAGTGCTGATATAGGGATTTTGAAGTCTAGTGACTTCAGGGCCGTTTTTCCTATCAGACGTGTTGGGAAATTTTTGGTAGGGTTCTTGCGGATTGCAGCCAGCATCTTTTCTGTCCCTTCCTATTTAGTTAGTTGGGCCCCATCATTTGCTCTGCCTGTCTTTCTGTCTGTGTTTGTGTTTTCATCTGTTTTCACCGACAATACATGTTGGGGGCTGTCTATTGCTTTGGGGTCTGCTCTGGGGCAGTTTAGATTTCCCCTTTCTTTCTTTAGGCTTATTTAGTTCTCCGGCTGTGAAGAGGCATCTAGGACCACCGTAGGAACGCTCCACGGCTACTGTTAGTTGTTGTGAATAGGATCAGGGGTCTGCAATCCGCTAGCTACCAACCTCTCTGGTTTTCTGGACTTCGCTTGCATTTTTGTTTTTTCCTCCTCCGGTGACTCATTCATAACAGAATCACCAGCCATACCGCAGATTCTAGGGGACTCAATAGCAGGAAAGAATTGTAAAAAAATAGAAAAAAAGTGTCAGAATTTTTTTTTTTTAAATGTATATTTTTTCCTCTTTGTCTCTGGGGCCGTAGGAGGAATTTTTTCTTAATGGAGATTAAGCAATTGTCTGATCGTGTGGAGCAGTTCGCTGCTGAAGTGCGGGGAATTTCCACCTAACTTGCTCATTCACATGCTGCTGAACCAAAGATTCCCACTCCTGATGTGTTTTTTTGGGGATCGGTCCAAATTTTTGAATTTTAAGAATAATTGTAAATTATTTCTTGCCTTGAAGCCTAGCTCATCGGGGAGCTCTGCGCAGCAGGTTAAAATTGTCATCTCTTTGCTGCGCGGCGATCCCCAGGATTGGGCGTTTTCTTTGACACCTGATGATCCTATTGTAACTAATGTGGAAGCATTTTTTCAAGCCTTGGGTTTGTTGTAAGATGAACCTAATGCTATTGATCAAGCTGAAAAAGCCCTGTTGGCATTGAGCCAGGGTCAGGATTCTGCAGATTTGTACTGTCAAAAATTCCGAAAGTGGGCGGTGCTTACTACCTGGAATGATGGTGCCTTGGCAACTTTCTTTCGGAAGGGTTTATCAGAAACCGTAAAAGATACTATGGTGGGATTTCCTGTTCCCTCTGATCTGCTCCCTGTCCACATTTTCCGCTAAGGCTTTTGTGGATTCAAGAGCGGCTCTGAACCTGATGGACTTGGATTTTGCTAAACGTTGTGAGTTTCCTATGACACCTCTGCGGACGCCTATCCCTTTGAGGGGTATTGATGCTACTCCTTTGGCGAAGAATAAGCCTCAGTTTTGGACCCAGGTGGTAATGCGGGTCACCCTAGACCATCAAGAAAATTGCAGATTTTTGGTGTTGCATAATTTGCATGATACCATTGTTCTGGGTTTTCCCTGGTTGCAAATCCGTAATCCAGTTTTGGATTGGAAATCTGTGTCTGTGGTGAGTTGGGGTTGTCAGTGTGCTCTTAGTGACACTCCTGTTTTCTCCACCTCTCCCCAGTCGCATGATGTTCCTGACTATTTGGCTGATTTTTATGATGTATTTAGTGAGAATAAGTCTGCGTCTTTGCCTCCTCATAGGAGTTTTGACTGTGCAATTGAGCTGAGCCCTGGGTGTAAATTTCCCAAGGGTCGACTTTTCAATTTATCTGTACCCGAGCATGAGGCTATGCGATCTTATATTAAGGGGTCGTTGGAGAAGGGTCATATTAGACCATCCTCTTCATCCTTGGGTGCTGGTTTTTTTTTCGTGGCCAAGAAAGATGGTTCATTAAGACCTTATATTGACTATCGTTTCCTCAACAAAATTACTGTTAAATATCAGTATCCGTTACCCCTGATTTCTGATCTATTCTCCAGAGTTAAAGGTGCGTGCTGGTTTACCAAGCTTGACCTCAGTGGGGCGTATAATCTTATTCGCATTAAGCATGGGGATGAATGGAAGACGGCGTTTAATATTCCGGAGGGACATTTTGAGTACCTGGTGATGCCTTTTGGGCTCACTAATGCCCCTTCTGTCTTCCAGTGCTTCATGAATGATATTTTCCGGGACTTTGTGGATAAATTTTTGATCATCTATCTGGATGACATTTTGATCTTTTCCAGGGGTTGGGACTCTCATGTGGAACATGTGCGGACTGTGTTCCGGATTTTGAGGGATAATTACCTGTATGTTAAGGGGTCGAAATGCCTTTTTGGTGTACAGAGGATTTCATTTTTGGGATTTATTTTGTCTCCGTCAACTATTGAAATGGACCCGGCCAAGGTACAAGCCATTTATGATTGGGTTCAGCCCACTTCTTTGAAGACCCTCCAGAAGTTTTTGGGTTTTGCTAATTTTTATCGTAAATTTATAGCTAATTTTTCTGGTATTGCCAAACCATTGACTGATTTGACTAAGAAGGGTGCTGATGTGCTGAATTGGTCTCCAGAGGCTGTTTCTTCCTTTCAGGAGCTGAAGCGGAGGTTCACTTCTGCTCCGGTTTTGCGGCAACCTGATGTCTCACTCCCGTTTCAGGTAGAGGTGGATGCTTCTGAGATTGGTGCAGGAGCTGTTTTGTCCCAAAAAGATCCGGTAACATCTAAAATGGATCCCTGTGCTTTCTTTTCCCGAAAGTTCTCCCCATCTGAACGCAACTATGATGTGGGGAATCGGGAACTGTTAGTCATGAAATGGGCATTTGAGGAGTGGATACATTGGTTGGAGGGAGCTAGACATCAAGTCGTGGTCCTCACTGACCACAACAATTTGATTTACCTTGAGTCGGCCAAACGCTTGAATCCTAGACAGGCTAGGTGGGCCTTGTTTTTCACACGTTTTGATTTTGTGGTCTCTTTTCTTCCGGGCACTAAGAATGTCAAGGCAGACGCCCTCTCTAGGAGTTTCTTTGCTGATTCTCCTATTGTGACCAAGCCTGCTACCATCTTAGGTGAGGGGGTAGTTCTTTCTGCCATCTCGCCCGATTTGAGACGTGCTCTGGAAGAGTTTCAAGAGGACAAACCTGAGCGTTGTCCCATTGGAAAATTGTATGTTCCTGACCAGTGGAGGAAGAGAGTAATGTCTGAAGTTCATTACTCCGCATTGGCTGGTCAGCCAGGTATTTTTGGTACTAGAGATTTGGTGAGTCAGTCTTTTTGGTGGCCTGCCTTATCTCGTGATGTCAGGAATTTTGTGCAGTCTTGTGGGACTTGCTCCCGGTCTAAACCTTGTTGTCGTTCTAGTGGGTTGTTGATGCCTTTGCCGGTGCCCAGGAGGCCATGGACCCATATTTCAATGGATTTTATTTCTGATCTGCCTGTCTCTCAGAGAATGACTGTTATCTGGGTGATTTGTGATAGATTCTCTAAGATGGTCCATCTTGTACCACTCCCTAAGTTGCCATCTTCCTCAGAGTTGGTGCCCTTGTTTTTGCAACAGGTGGTTCGCTTGCATGGGATTCCTGAGAACATTGTATCTGACAGAGGAGTTCAGTTTGTCTCTAGATTTTGGAGGACTTTTTATTCCAAGCTGGGAATTCAGTTGTCCTTCTCCTCTGCGTTTCACCCTCAGACCAATGGGCAGCCGGAGAAAAAAAAACAGACTTTGGAGTCTTATTTGAGATGTTTTATCTCTGCTGATCAGGATGATTGGGTCTCATTTTTGCCCTTGGCCGAATTTGCTTTAAATAATAGAGCTAGTTCTGCCACTTTGATGTCACCTTTTTTTGTAACTTTGGGTTTCATCCTCGATTCTCTTCAGGGCAGGTGGAGTCTTCTGCCTGCCCAGGTGTTGACACTGTGGTGGAGAGAATGCACCAGATTTGGGACCAAGTGGTGGATAAGTTGTCTCTCTCCCAGGAAAAGGCCCAGCGGTTTTCGAACTGGCATAGGACCATTGGTCCCCGGTTTAAGGTGGGTGATATGGTTTGGTTGTCATCAAACAATATCTCTATGAAGGTGGCTTCTCCAAAGTTTAAACCTAGATTTATTGGACCTTACAAGATTTTGGAGATTCTTAATCCGGTCTCTTTTCGATTGACTCTTCCTGTTACATTTAAGATCCATAACGTGTTTCATAAGTCTCTGTTGAAGAGGTTTGTTGAGCCAGTAGTTCCTGTGGTGGCACCTCCTGACCCTGTATTGGTTGAAGGTAATGTGGAATATGAGGTTGAGAAGGTACTGGATTCTCGTCTGGCTAGATGGATACTCCAGTATTTGGTTAAGTGGAAGGGTTATGGCCAGGAGGATAATTCTTGGGTCTCTGCTTCTGATATTCATGCTGAAAGATTGGTTCGTCTTTTCATCGGGCCCATCCTGATCGGCTTGGTGGCGTGGATGAGGTTTCGGTGACCCCTCCTCAAGGGGGAGGTACTGTTGTGAGCTCATTTTCTCGTTCACCTTTGTTGTCCGATGAACTCCCTCTGCTGGTGAAAGGAGGTGGTGAAACTGATTTGGATGGGAGAAACCTGTCACCTGAACAGGTGGATTGCGATTGGACATCCGGAATCTCTGAGTGGATATAAGGCAGCCGACGCCCTGTAGAGTTGCTGGTGATTTCTCTGCTCTGAGCTCTGGCATCCAGTTCAGTTCCTGTCTTCTAAAGCTAAGTTTTGCTCTGTTATTGTTCCATGAGATTTTGTCTGATTTGCTTAGTTTTGTGTTCTGCCAGCCCCGGCTGGGGCTCTGCTGAATTTCCATTTTTGTCCCTGATTGGTTAAATCTCTTTTGCTCTGTCTTCAGAATATATCGGAGTGCTGATATAGGGATTTTGAAGTCTAGTGACTTCAGGGCCGTTTTTCCTATCAGACGTGTTGGGACATTTTTGGTAGGGTTTTTGCGGATTGCAGCCAGCATCTTTTCTGTCCTTTCCTATCTAGTTAGTTGGGCCCCATGATTTGCTCTGCCTGTCTTTCTGTCTGTGTTTGTGTTTTCATCTGTTTTCACTGACAATACATGTTGGGGGCTGTCTATTGCTTTGGGGTCTGCTCTGGGGCAGTTTAGATTTCCCCTTTCTTTCTTTAGGCTTATTTAGTTCTCTGGCTGTGAAGAGGCATCTAGGACCACCGTAGGAACGCTCCACGGCTACTGTTATTTGTTGTGAATAGGATCAGGGGTCTGTAATCCGCTAGCTACCAACTTCTCCGGTTTTCTGGACTTAGCTTGCATTTTTGTTTTTTCCTCCTCCGGTGACTCATTCATAACAGTCCCCGCTGTAGGTGTTTCCCTTATGAGGAGTGGTCTTGAAGGTCCAGAGGCCCCTCATTAAGGAGGGGGTACTGTCATGATCCAAGGTGGATCTGACAGCTTAAATGCATAAAGTGTACTTTTTTCCTTTGGCTGTGTGCCAAAGTGTGATGTGATTGCCCCCGGTGGCCATTAGAATTATTACACGTGGTGGCGTTCATTCTAAGTTGCCCCGGTGGTGGTGAGTGGTATCGCACCTTAGTTTTAGGGTTAATGTGCACGCAATTACAAATCAGGTGTTAAGCTCTATAAAAGGGAGCCAGGTGGGTTCAATCACTGTTGGTGATATTGTGTGTTAGTCATTCACAAGCAAGCCTGGGTGAATGAAGGAGCTGAACATGAGTCCTGAGCAGCCCAGCCAGAGGGGACGAGTGTCAGCTAGGTGGTCTGCAAGAAGGGCTGGCATGGCGTGGTGGAGTCACAGTTTATGGTGATGGCAGGAAGTGCTTGCATGGCTTGGTGGAGTGACGACTATGGAGAGAGTTGCAGTCAGCAAGCGGGACTTGGTTGCTGAGAGCTGGACTCAAGCATGCTTGACTTTTTGGGCAGGAGCTGAACTCATCTTTGGGACTCTGTTACTGGACAGCTGCAACTGGTGGTGGACTCTGCTCCAAGGCTGCACTATGGTGAAGGATCCAGTTATAGTGATGGATCCAGGTGGAGGAGAAGATGCACACAGGTGGTGGGCTCTGTTGCTAGGAGCGTACGCAACAGAGCAAAGCTAAGTGGTGTTTACCCTGTTTTGTCATCTTTCCTCATGTGTGTTTTAGTGCAGTAGTGGGATTAGTTTCTGCACCAACCAATTCCCTAGTGAGGGTTTAGGTCAGGGCGAGCTAGGGTTTTTAGGTTCCTGTTGCGCGTCCTGTGCAGAACCGGCATAGGGAACGTTAGGAGTGCAGGGACATTGGCTCAGGGGAGCTCAGGAGGTCTCCACTTCCCTATTCCCTATAGCAGGGCCCACCATTGTTAATGTTTCCCAGGTTTCCCTTATTGTTTAAATTCGCCTTACTGGAGGCGGGGTTTCCAGACTTGTATATACGTGTAATGTCTAAATTCACCAGTTGGAGGCGGTGTATCCAGCTGCACGTGTTTATTATTTAAATTCGCCCCACTGGAGGCGGTGTATCCAGGGTCACGTGCGTCACATGGGTTCGCGTTGCGGTACTCGCTGCGTCCAGACACACGTGACCATGACAAGTGGTAGGTTAGACTATAATAGTAATGGCTATTATGAAATAACTAAGTATTGGCCACCATAAGCATATATATACTTTTACATATTGTTCCACATCTTTGGCATGCATGGACTTTTGCCACACGGCACACTCATAGACTACTTGCAGCCACTTCAAATTCATGGAGAACTGTGAACCAATAGTATTCAGCAGAGGAGGCGATAGAGGATATTTGGAGACAGCTCACCTAGATGGACCATACCATGAGGAAGAAGGACCGCCCATACACAAGCCCGTTGCATAGGATTGGTGACGTCACCATAACCATGTCCCCTGGTCAACTCGCTACTGCACGGCGGCGCTTCTGACCGAAGATCACCGCAACCTCGTGTCTTTGCAATTACCAGGGGAATACTTAGCTATGGGAGGACACTCCCCATTGCTGCTTGCTTCACCAAGGTTTGCCCCAGCAACTGAAAGATCAGGATGTATAGCACTTTTATCCATCTCATAGTAAGTGATACTTTCCTCAACTAGTTGTTCATTTAGAAGCCGCCCTCCAATTTTCTTTGCAGCTTACACACACTTGTATACATTGTGACTCCAGACTGGTAGCGTGGCAGTTGCCTGCCTTATATACAATTTTCTTTTAGCAACGTGGACAGGATTGCACACGGAGCCTGTCGAGTTGCCAGCAGCTCCAGGGTTAGTTTAACCTGTGTGCACCAGTGTGTTTTTTTTTTTTATTTCATGTAATATTAATAGTTTATAATTTTACACTTTACAATTAAAATTAAAAACGCATTTAAGAGGTATATTTTGTTTATGCTTCAAATCGTATGGACTATTTCTCTACTGGGGACGGATGTTATTTAAGATACTGTATTGTCATATTTTTATATGCTAAAAGGAAAGTGGTCAGACCACTTAATCATATCAATTTCAGCTTTGGTCACATTTTGTAATAGCTCTGTAGGTATTTAAAAAAAAGATCAACTCTAGATTGGAATAAGTCAACTTGTGATAAAAAAGTAATATCATGTTCTCCTGCATGTAAATATGTCCAGATATCGTAGATTTAAGTCTTTCAAAAAGCCTTGTAGCTCAGAGCAGCTGGTAGTGAATACTCTTTGGCAATCAAGATCATAGTTAATGGGAATATTAAAATCTCCACCAAGGATAATCCCACTTTGTGTCTGTCTGAATAACCATTTTGTGAACAGAAAGTTTTACTACAGTATAAATCACATTGTATCGCTTACACACTAGGAGAATTTAGCTGCCATAGAGTAAATTATTTTGTGAAAACACCACAGAGTTTTTAATATACCTACCATAACACAACACCCGGAGAAGACCTATGCAAACTCCTTGAAAATGTTGTCATTGGTGAGATTTGAACCTAGAACCCCAACAGTGCAAAGTGATAACCACTTAGCCATCATGCTGGTATCTTCAATGTGAACTATTTTAGAGGTACTGAAGATGGAGCAGTGCGATTTGGCAACCAGTGCACTTAGTGTGCAAGCCACACTCTTCCAGATGACAAATTCAAAGCTCTTGTGGAGTTTGTGCTTCAATGGAAAATATCTGTTTCAGGAATGGGAAGAAAAGTGTGCAGCCAACAATGGGACCTGTCCTCAGCAAAATCATGTAATGATCACATATGTGGTGTTTTAAAGTAACATCAAGCTCAAGTTAAGCTTGATCATTTATAACACATACATTATATGTACAAAGCTCTCCACAGTTCTGCATCACCCTAGATCTCCTCCTTCATCTCTATCCATCACCCTACCCATGCTCTCCATTCTGCAACTGATCTAAGACTATCATTCTCCATAATCCGTACCTCGCACTTCACTTCCATCTCCCAGACATCTCTTGTACTGCCCCAGTTTTCTGGAATGCACTCTCCAAGATGATCCAATTAATACCTAGGCGCTACATTTTCAATGTGCTTTAAAAACATATTTGCTTAGATAGATTAGTGAATTGAGGTGATTGGCCTAACTGTTCCCTCTTTTTAACTTTTCCTCAGAATCTGGTCCCTCCTATTTATCGGTCTCCAAATTCTCCATGCACCGAAAAGCACGTGGTAACTGTACTTGTACAGGAACTGGTTGATGACTGGTTTGTGCAGCTTTAGTTGAAAAACCCTATTTATTAAATTGATGGCTGGATCATACATGACAAGCATTTTTTACCTATTGTGTCACCCTATTTCCTTATAGATTGTAAACTCCTCCTGTACTTGTTGAACTATGTGATACTTGGTAGTGTCGTTATTTTCTGTACATGTCTCTGCCTAATTGAAAAGTGCTGGGGAATATGTTGGTGCTATATAAATAAAATTATTATTAAACTAAATTATTTGTAATAATAAATAATTATATAAAAATGTAATAATTATATAAACTTTAAAATTACTATTTAGATTAGCAAATATGTTGAATATTGAAAATATTAAATCAATTCACAGTTATATGGGGAAGTTTATTTTTTTTGCTCAAATCAGTGTTATATGAATTTGTAAAACATTGTAATGTTAACAAGTAAAAGTGTGATCTTCCTCATCACATCTGGCAGCCTGTAGTTCCCCTTACTTCCTATAGGTTCTCTTTTAATTAAAAAGAAACAAAAAAAAAACAGGATCTTCCTCCAAGAAATCTATGTAGTGTAAAACAGTTTCTTCCATATTTTGCATGAAAGACCACATGTTGTGAGTGAGAGGAAATGGGAAGCAGAGGGAGACATCAAATTGGATCAGAGTACAATGCACAGTTCTTATATCAGACTAGAAAGAGCCCATTCACGTAGCAAAAATAGAAAAAGTACATTTACAGAAATCAGAATAGGAAGGAAAAATGTTAAAAATTTCAGGTTAGATTTTAAAGGCTTGTCTGTGCATTAAAAAATAGCATGACTGTAAAAATTATAATAGAATAAAATTATAACCATTACTCACATGTGAAAAACCTGCACAGCTCTAGGGCTGGGGTTCTGGTGGTCCCCCCGGTGTTTGTTTACTTTGTTTACTCTCACCTCTCTATTCTGTCTTGAATGCTGCAGCCAGGATCATATTCCTCATCAACCGTTACACCGATGCCTCTACCTTGTGCCAGTCATTGCCCTGGTGGGTGCCCATCCACTCCAGAGTTCAATATAAACTTATCACTCTCACCCACAAAGCAATCCATGGCTCAGCACCACCCTATATCTACCCCCTCGTCTCAGTCTACCACCCTACCTGTGCCCTCTGTTCTGCTAATGACCTGAGGTTAACATCCTCAATAATCAGAAACTCCCACTTCCGTCTCCAAGACTTCTCACATGCTGTGCCAATTCTATGGAATGCACTACCCTGGATAATTTGAGCGTGCCCTATAAATGCATTTCTTCAGACTGGCCTACCACCTCAACACATTTATCTAACTATCCCTGTGTTGCCCATTCAAAATTTCCTTCATAACCATGACCCTCGTATCATGTTCTCACACGCTTTATGTATTTATTATCTCTCTGTCTCTGTACTTTTACACATTCCGGTTGGTAACCACTTCATGCAGCATTACATGAACAACCAATTTATTATATTATGGCTGGTCCAAACAACGAAAACAATTGTTACCATCCACCTTTCTTGTCACCCCTATTTCCTCATAGATTGTAAGCTTGCAAGCAGGGCTCTCATTCCACTTGGCATCTGTTGTTTTATGTAGTCTGTGGCATTTCCCTTTTGAGACACTCTGCTTTTTAATTTGTTTAGTGTACTTATTGTTTTAACCATCATTATACTTTTAATACTATGGATCTCTTCATGTTTCCTGGTCTTGTCAGATACCAGGATTTTTTTTTATATAACTCTCACTGAATTCACCTAGGGGTGCAGTGATCATATTGACACCACAGGTGGGTCACAGAATTTTATACTATTGGGCAATGAAGAAAAAAACAATTAAATTTTTACCACCAAAAATTTTGTTTTAGCACCAAATTTTTTATTTTCAAACTGGGAAATGGGTAAAAATAGCATTAAAATTTGTCCCACAATTTCTGCTGAATGTAGAAATATACCCCATATGTGGTTGTGCAGTGCTGCTTAGCCATGCAGGGAGACTCGGGCAGTATGGAGCACTATTTGCAAATAGCATTCCGTCCCTCCTGAGTCTTGCTGTAAGGCTAAGCAGTACTGTTATACAGGAGGCATCCTGGAGCACAGAATTTTCTATAATAGTTTGTGGACTCCATATACAGAGCCCCTAAGTGCTAGAAGTGCAGCATTCCCCCTCAAGTGACCCCATTTTAGAAATTATACCCCTTTGGGATCTTAGTGACAATTTTGCCTCCATGGGACTTTTCCAGAAACAATCTGCAAAGGATATTGCTGAGTGAAAATTGCATAGTGCTGTTGTGCATTGCGCATGATCTAACTAACTTCCTAGTGCCTGTTGACCTGAATGTCGTCATGATGACATCGGGTCACCACGACAACGATCGGGACCCCACAATGACGTCTCGGGGTCTACGATCCAAGATCAGATGGGCTTTCTTGCCTCGGCTTGCTCGCTAAATGCGGCAATCTCAGCATGTATTGGGTTAAAGAGCTGGGTACGGTGCAGGCACTGCTCCTGGCACTGAAAGATGGTGAATGCTGTCAGAATCAGCTGACACCTGGCGATGATAGAGCAAGAACAGCCACTGTGTGCACAAAATCGCCTAGAGATAGAAAGGGGGCAGAGGGCACCATCAATAATATGTGGAAAAAGGGGATCTACCCGAAGTATGCCAAACTGAAATGTAGGCTGAAGAGAGAAAAGAGCATACAATAGACTGGGGATCACTCATGACTATAAAAGTACTAAATTTTTATTAGAATCCAAAGAACACCATATTAAAAACATTTAAAAATGAACAAATACCCCATTAGAGGGGATTGAACCCCCTGGACAGAAGCACATGTAATAATATGGGTAACACAATAGCCCAATCAATACTATAGTCTGGACATGTGGTAAATATTCTATAAGTGCTATAAATATGAGCAAAACACAATAATTTACATATACAAAAGGAATTCATTCATGAAGGACACAAAAACCCATAAATATGAAGGACACACATGCCTTATTTCTATCTTTGGTACAGTTATGCTTAGCAGGCGCTACACATACATGATGGAATTATGCTCTGTATATACTGTGATGTATGCACTTGAGCGCCTTGCTTCCTCTTCTGCTCCTTTTCTGCCTGCGCCTCCTGACTATATAGTGGCTTTGTGGTCTAATAATTACACATGCGTATTTGAAATAGTCCTGACTTTCTATGGATGGGTTCTATAAATGCTGATTCATTATACCACTCACGCATGAGCATAAGCAATTTATTAGGTCTTTAATACTGACAATGCTTTGTTATATCTCTCTACTTAGCTGTCATGCAGAAGGTATTTTGCGCACGCGCCGACCTCCTGATTGTGGCTTTCATTGTGTACCTGGTTTGTTTCTCCCATTTCTTTATATGTAATGTTCGGTATTCGCGCATGAGCTGTTGTTGTACATTCGGCCATCTTGTTGCACCCGGATTTGACTTCTTACGCCTTATTGGACTTCCCATACAGCGTTCATGCAGCGTCACACGCTCCATGTGGCTGCCTTTTTCTAAACAGCTGATGGAGATTCCATCATTTAGGTATGGTATAAATACTTACTATGAGTCCAATCCTTTCACCTCTCCTACCCCTGACGAAGCCACCTTTGTGGCGACACGCTTTGGGTTCTTGACCCCCTAGACTGCTAGCTTGCACTACCTCTGGTCATCTTCTATAAGATGTTTTTTGTTACCATGTGCAGGACTATCAGGTAATGCTTTTCTATCTATATACTATCCCCACTCTGGCTATGGAGCATCTCTGCAGCTTGGACCAGGATTGCTCTTTTTGCCTCATATGATTGTATATACTAGTTTATACTTTATCTATATTTAGGGCTGGTGTATAATATATGTATATTTCGGTTTGCTTATGCTGCATGATTAGGCTTCCTATTTAAGTAAAGACAAATTAGCCTATATAAGGTATACATTTTCATTGGGGCCTTTAGGATTTCTCAATGAGTATTTTTGTGCCTGTACTAAATATTAACAGCACCTTGCTGTGTTCTTTGCTAGTTATTCCTTGCTATTATTCAAGTGATTCATACACACAAATATTTGTGGGTTTTTTGTGTCCTTCATGGATTAATACCTTTTGTATATGTAAATTATTGTGTTTTGCTCATATTTATAGCACTTATAGAATATTACCACATGTCCAGACTATATTGATTGGGCTATTGTGTTACCCATATTATTACATGTGCTACTGTCCAGGGGGTTCAATTCCCTCTTATGGGGTACTTGTTCATTTTTATATGGTGTTCTTTGGATTCTAATAAAAATGTTGTACTTTTATAATTATGGGTGATCCCCAGTCTATTGTATGCTCTTTTCTCTCTTCAGCCTACAAAATTGCCTAGACGTATCCATGCATCCAAGATCGGTAAGTACACTAAGGTCGCAAAGGTTTTAAGTCTGACTTGTGTTTACGTATAGCAAGCATTTGGCAACTTACAGCTGCCTGTAACCACTAATCATAAGCACCATGGACTGTAACCACCAAGCATCTGTGCCACGGACTGTAACCACCAAGCATTTGTGCCATGGACTGTAACCACCAAGCGTCTGCTCCATAGACTGTAACCACCAAGCATTTGATTCAAAGTCTGTAACTGATAAGCTTAATCCCCATCTGGACTGTTGTTTAAATTGTTTTAAAGAACTGAGTTCACCTGACCATCTTACATGCAATGGATAAAAAAACAATCCTGCACATTTACTTTAAATATTAAAATGTTATATAAAATTGTATTGTTTTTATTGTTTTTGATAATTAAGTTTGCTGATTCAAGTTTGTCTTTTACTTGTACTATTTGGTGTCTTTTGTCTGTTTTATTGCTAGGCTTCTGGCCAAAAAGAACTCAGCGTGTAAATAACAGACAAGTGCCAGTTCACAGAAGGACAATACCAGTACAATGACCTTGTGATGTTAATTGGAAACAAAAGGAAGACCATAAGCATAAACTGTGTTGCACTAAATAACTCTTCATTAATAATCCTTTGAATGCACTTACAGTATATCAAAGCGAAAGGATAGCTAATGAATCAATCTGAGCATGAGGAAAATGTCACTTCAACTACACATTTACTACTTACGAAATGGATAGCTTAGAACGCTCTGCAACTTAATAATCTCATTGTTTAGGCCTGGTCATACTAGCTCCTTTAATAGATAAAAGATAAGATCACTTTCTGGGGCATTAAATTGTATGCTTACATTTTTTTGCTTACATTTTGCGTTGTAACAGGGATTCATCAACTTTGATGTCGACATAAATCAGTTTAGAAGAGTTTAGGAGGCGAGAGACAAGGAATACAGATTCTGCCATCGGAATGCGCTCACTGATTGGTTCACAGTTACCTCTTTCTGTAGTGTCGTTCATGGGGGCGGTAGAAAGTAAATGGTACAGAATTTTTAATAAAACTGTATTTAGTTACCTGGTAAATGTTAGAAAACTGAAAGCAGATGCTCTAAATTCCCGGAAGTGATGTTGATAGGGGTCTGTCGCGCACACATTTAAATACACATAGGGCAAACAATCGTGAGATGCATTATTATCCCGTGAACAATGACGAGAGATGGGAATGAAAGATGTAACACGAAGACATTTAGTAGTACGAGCTTCTCGCATAGGAGGAAACGTGTCTGGAGACAACATGTGGCAGGCATCCTGATGTTGCTTTGATCTCCCTCATCATCATATTCGGGGCATCAATAGGAATTGGGTGAGACCTTTCCTATGAAATAACATTGAATGGTGGATTGATTAGTCAGTAACAATATACTTAGCACTTTATAATCTCCAATATAGACCATTGACATTTGTCCCGTGTTATTAAGTACCGCATATATTACATGCGATTTTTCTCTATCATCTGTTCAAGGTGATTTATCTGTTATATGTGCATCTTGTTCATGCCATTTTATTGCATTTTAATGATTAGAATAAATTTTAAGTTTTAGACCCCGTTTATTTCTAGCTACTCTTGATTATATTGTGGGAGTCTCTAGTAATTACTATTGCTATTTTTATGAATAATTCTTACGTTATAGTCTGTATGCTTAAGGTCCATTTTATGTGTCACTATGGTGACATAAAAAAAATAGCTTAGAGCTTCTGGGCCCTAATGCAAAATCTGCAACTAGGCCTTCCACCGTACAAGTTATAATACTTGTCGCGGGCATGGCCTGAGCTGGCGATGGTGTAACACGCACGGCTCAGGATCTCTGAGGAGGCATCTCCTAAAGCGACAAATAAAGCAAAAGAAAATCGCTCTCTTCGATAACCCACGGAAGGATTGCTTTCTCGTTACTCAGAGGTACATTCTGATACCCCTTGTCTGAGCTTTGGACATTAAAAAAGACATTTTTGAAATCTGAGGCCTTTTCCTGCCATTTTACTGCAAGGTGACACCATTTTGAACCGTGAGTGAAAAAATCCTTTCCCTGCTCCCTCCATTACCCACCGGCTGTCTTTGTCCTCAGAAAAAGTATCTCCACGCTTGTCAACCACATTTTAAAGATTTTTATTGTCTTTTGGAGATATATTTTTACAAAAATCCTGTCATATACCAGCTGATTGGCGGAAGGATACAAAATAGTCCCCACCCTGTGCCTAATCTGACAGGATTTCTCTTGTTGCATAATTAAAAGACATTGACTTTTTTTGGAATCTCTTGTCTGTTTTAGACCGTTTGGAAGTCCCAGGGCGTCCTAATTTAGCTATATTCCTCTGCTTTGTGCGAGGCTGCGGGAGCTATAACGGCTGCGGAGGGATCTCTTTCATCTCAATGTCCTATCTCAAGTACGCCATTTTCCTGTCATAACAGATCTGTGAGGCGGAAGGACACAAAATAGTCCGTGATTTGTGCCTATTTCTATGTTACCTCCTCTCCCCACCGCTCCTGTGCGGCTCCACTGGGGTGATCTGCCTTTCTTCAGCGGTGCTGTATATCAGCTGCCGGCTCCCCTGTTGCATATTTTATGAGCGGGGACTGATGTCACTGAGCCCTGTGTGAAGACTAGCCGCCTGTCACGGCTGCATTTAAAGTCACAGGGAGCGTGTCTATATCGGTGCGCAGTTAATAAAGGATTTTACTGTATGCATCATACAATATTAAAAGTGTCATCTGATTCTGTGGTGTATCTCATTCCTCATGGTCCCTTTTATAAAAAGGCATAGGAAGACACAAGAATTTTCTATATTTTTAACGTTTATTCAGTATAAACATCACCAATAATATCAATTTTCTCTAATATAATCCCTGCAAGGCAGGATTCAAAAAAGGGCACAAGATGAGTCACAAGGCTACTCAAGTGTCCAAATCAACGAAATTGTCTAATACGACTCCTCAAAAAGCACAAAAATTTCAGGCTTAACTAATTAGGAACAGCACAAAGATCTCGGGAATCAAAACTTTACACAGAGATTTTAAAATAGCGTTGTATGCAGACGATATTATTCTTACCCTCACAGATCCAAGCAACTCTATCTCTGCCTTACAAACCTTAATCCAGACTTTTGCTAAAATCTCTTATTTTAAAATAAACGACTCAAAATCCAAAATACTTGGCTTTAACCTAGGATCAGACCAAGAGAAAATTGAGGACCTCTCACCTTGGGGGTGGGCCACTGATGGGCTGACATATCTAGGCCTAAAATTAATCAAAAACGTAAACTCTCTAATAAAAATAAACTTAGAGCTGCTTACTAAAAAGCTTTTTAATGAATTCTGTACATCTAGAGATGATGGGCTTTCTTGGTGGGGAAGAATCATAATGGTCAAGTCATATATTTTCCCAAAAATCCTATACCTACTTCGCTCACTGCCTTTAAAAATAACCACTTCCTCTCTCTCAAACCTTCAAGCCTCATTAAACTCCTTCATATGGAATAACAAAAGACCCAGAATAGCAAAAAATATTCTATGCAACCATAAATCTTATGGTGGAGCTGGTTCCCCAAATATTACGGTGTATTACATTGCAAATTTAGTCAAGCAAAGCTCATACTGGTGGCCTCATGATACGACACCAGCTTGGCATGAACTAGAACTGTTCTTTATTAATTATAAACCTCTTCACTTACTAATTCTGAACCAACTCCTTCATAAAAAATTAATTACAAATTCTCATCCGATTTTTCAAGCTATTTCTGAAGCTTGGAAAAAATTTTCTGCTCCAAAAAGAGGCTCTAACAAAGAAGTCACAATAAAAAATCTGGCTCTATCAGTTATCTTTCAAGCCTCTAATCAGACCATTGACCCCATTTGGTCTGAACTTGGACTTAAAAAAAATTAAAGATTTATGCAATGGCGTTACTTGTACACCTTACAATAAACTCAAGGAAAGATTTCAATCTACTTACCCCTGCTTTCGTACAATATGTTATACTCAAAGACATAATCCATGAGTTCCTTACTATCTACCCGAGAATCTCTGAACCAGCAGTTAACCTTATTTGTAATATAGATCATAATATTTTTTGGAGTTTTGAATACACGGACAAATGGTGTAACAATAGCTTTGAAGCGGTAAAGACTCAAAATATTGACAAATGGGAAACCGAATTGCACACGACAATTGACCCTTCTGACCTTGAACAGGCATGTACCCTCTCGTATGCCTCTTCCATTTCCTTATCACTACAAGAGACCCACTTCAAGCTTTTAATGAGATGGTATTATACCCCCGTTAGACTTCATAGAATCAACCCTGACAATTCTCCGCTCTGTTGGAGGGGTTGTGGAAGGCCAGGAAATATCTTGCATATATTTTGGCAATGTCCCAAAATTGTTCCCTTTTGGAGAAAGATTTCTAACCTTATCGATTTTATCCTAGGAACACGACTTATTTTGTCTCCTCATCCTCCTCATCTGGCCCTTCTTTCTCTGGACGCAGACAAAATTGATACTTCTAACAGGCTACTGATTATGCACATTTTACTAGTCTCCAAACATAAAAACCAAAACCCCCACAAATTAAGGAAATTATAGACAAACTTAGCCTTCATCATTCTTTTGAATTGAAATTTGTGAATGTGCATGATCAATTTGCTAAATATTCTAGGAAATGGTCTAGATGGCTGGAGTTGTTCTCTTAAGTCTTCACCCAGAGTGCACCTGCCTAAGGCCCCTTGTGTTTGGGTCTTTGGAACATATATATTAATATATTATATGCTTAAATACCTACCTTTGTAATAATTCACTGCATAATATGCTTCTGCATTAACTCGTTTCATTTTATGCCTTCTTTATATTTGGACTTTATTGTCCTTCCTTTTTTCTTCTTTCCCTTTACATTTTTCCCTTCCCCCCCTTTTTTTTCCCCACCTTTCCTCCCCCATCCTCCCCATTTATTGAAACTCAAATAAAACATTTGGAAAACAAGTTATAATACTTGTGTCATTTGTGGTAGAGGGTAATGGAGTTTTTGGAATGCATCAGTTACCTTTGCACCACCTCCTTTGCGTACTCACTCAGCTAAAAACTACTGAAAAACCCTTTGTGTTATCTGATGTTGCAATCATTTTGCACCATTTACTCCTGCTCTCTATTCTCATTAAACCTCCATTCACGGACAATGAGGCAGCTGAACTGGTTGTACCACACCCAGAGGTGGAGATATAGGAGCAGCCAGTCCCACCCATCTCTGTGACTGCTCCTAAACCCGACCCTTGCTACTCGCTATTAACTCTCTCAGCACTATAGATGCAGGAGCCTGCTTTTCCAGGCTTATATTACAGAGGCTAACCACCTCAATGACACATCTCCCTTCAAGGACCTATCCGGCGGCAATTTATTTATATAAAACGACAGTAGAAAAGTTTTAGGCAGGTGTAGAGAACATGCTGAAATGTAAGAATGATTTAAAAATAAAAGTGTATTTTTATTAATCGAGAAAAAGTAAAGTGAATGAACCTAACAAATATAAATCAAATCAATATTTGCCTTTAAACAGCATCAAGTCTTCAAAGTACATTTGCATACAGTTTTTGCAGGAACAAGGCAGGGAAGTTGCACTAAACATCTTGGAGAACCAACCACAAATCTCCTGTGGATTTAAGCTTCTGCACAGTATTGCATACACAACAATACACACACATACATACACACACACATATACATCTTCAGAGATAGTTTTAGGAATGCATTTACACTTCACAATCTTTCTTTACTTCCTAAACTCACATTGTTCTGCCTCAGCTTGCTCCTCTGCCTTCATCACAACCCAGCACAGTGCATCGAGAGCTTCCCTTGTCCCCAATCATGGCTCTATAGTTCAATAAGCGAGAGTCCTAATTCTCAACCCGTGGTTCCGCATCCTTTTCCCCTTATATGAGCTACTACTGCCACTATAGCCTTAGCTTCTTTGTTTGTTGACGCATTGGAGCTACTGCCTGGGGCACAATCTTCATCTCACATTCCCTGCTCTGTTTCATCCCATTACTGCTTCAGCTTGCAAACTCAGGACCATCCTCCTAGGCCTCCTGCCTTGCACCCTGTCTCTGGAGAATCATTCACTCCTATCTATTTTCATCGTCAATACTCTGGATCATGTTATCTATTGCCTCCGTCTCATCTCACTTAAAAGACACCCACTTCATGCTGCTTTTCTCGCTGGTCTACTTTTACTGCAAGCTAGGCCCTATCTCACCTCTTGATGGGCAACTGTCTCTAGCCCTTCCCACCATGAGTTAATCCCAAACATTAATCATAACTCTCCCTACTGTTGCTCAAACCACAATGCCATCACAAATAATGGATGTCATAATACACATTACAAGAACACGTGTCTTCAAGGGGAAACGTGGCCAGTATGTCCACCTCCTTACAAGCACATCATCCTTTGTGAGCTGCAGAGAACAATTAAATTCTATGTGTACAGAATGATCTATTACTAATAAAAAAAACTGTTGTCTGCCTGTCACAACATGTTATTAAACAACCCTTATTGGCAAAAAAGTAGTTATCAGTGGTTGTTTAACGAACGCCATAGTCTAATGCAAATGCACCTTTACTCACCAGACTATTTTATGACTGTGTATATTAATATCAATGAAGACCAGAGTTGGAAATCTAGTAAAGATACTTGCTGGAAAAGATCTTCTCTACAGATAACTGTCATTTCTGGTTCAGGTAAATTAATGCTCAAAATCATTTTGGTTTACATCTGTTGTCAATGGATATGTCTAAAATATAATAAAATACGACAAAGTGACTAAGGTGGGAAATTGTCCAACATACCAATGATAGCCAAAAGCTTGAGGCATGTTATCATGAACAGAATATTTGAATGCAATTCCTTTCTCTGGAAAAATGCCTAGGTTTTACTAGGAAATAGTTATATTAAGGAAACGAGAACTTTTAAAGAATAATTTTTTTCTCAGCCTTATAAAGTTTCTGTAAACATCTTCTTTGGTACATGATAAAGTATTTGTAAATATATCAGAAGAAGACAATGAAAACGTTTCCATTTTGTGATACTATTTTTATCTGAAAACTGGGGTGCCTTGTAGTGATGATCGAGTGTACTCGTTACTCAAGTTTTCCGAGCATGTTTGAGTGTTCTCCGAGTATCTTGGGCATGCTCGTAGATTATGTTTGTGTCTCCGTAGCTGCATGATTTGTGGCTGCTAGACAGCCTGAATACATGTGGGGATTGCCTAACAAACAGGCAATCCTTGCATGTGTTCAGGTTGTCTAACAGGTTGCATTTGGCGCTGGTCGGCGCACCGTCAAAAGGATGCAGGCGCCGCCAAAACGCATACTGTGCATGGCCTGTGTCCTCAGTGATAAAGATAGGGGATGCATGACGCATGCAGCGTCATGCATCCGGAGGCGGAGCTACCGGCGGAGGCGCAGCAGGGGGCGGGGCTTAGCGGTGGCTGCTCGCAGGCCGACGCTGCGGCCTTTAACGCAAATGTGAAACCGGCCTTACTGCAGATTTTGTGTGGATTTCCCCTGCATTTTGACAACTGTGGATTCCTATAATGGAGCAGGTGTCAAAACGCTACAGATTCCACACAAAGAATTGACATGCTGCGGATTCAAATCCGCAGAAAATCTGCAAGGAAAAATCCCCAGCATGTGCACAGCGTTTTTCGATTTACATATACTTTAATGGTACTGTACAATGCAGCAGAATCCGCAACGTGTGCACATAGCCTTATAGGCACAGCTACCTCTGCTTACAGCAATGGAGAGCACACAGTGCAAGTCAGAAATGCAACCAAGTTGCTGGACCAAACTGTGAATCAATCAGGTGCGCCCACCTTAGCAAGTGCAAAGACCGGAGAGCAACGCTATCCTGAAAACAAAAGTCATATTATATGGGAATGTTTTCTAGAGTGAGAAAGAGAATATAAAAAAGGTTAAAAATCTTTTAATATCAGAATGATTTTTTTATAACTATAAAATGTATTCCTTCCCCCAAATTGAGAAACACTACAAAATTATATCAGGCCTTCAATTCTGGTCACTAGTCCACTAAATTGCTTAGTAACATGATCTTACCCGATAAAACAATATGTAAAGGAATGGGGAGACATGGACACTTTATTCTGAGCCTTTTTCTTTTTATTCTGCACATTTTCCTGTAACTTATTTTAACATATTCACTCAATAGAGATTTTGCTAATGATATCTTAGAGATTTGCAACAGAACTGAAGCAAATTTAGACACCAGGTTCTTTATTTCAGCAAAGTCTTCCCTGATATACAAGTCAAATCTGCCTTTTTTCATTGGGCAATGATTTATTTCCCTTTTAAATTGGCTGGAGCGGTTAGTTTTTTATTTTTATTAAGTCACACCATTCTTAAATGAAACTATTGATTTAAAGTCAGCTTAGTGAGGATTTAATTTGTTTTCAGGGGATTAAAGCAGGTAACATGGGATAATTTTACAATAAAGTGGAATAGAAACATTCCTTCAAATTACCCTCAACTTTTTTTTCTGCCAAGTTGCACAGACATTACACATTTCCAAGTAAATTGTGGAAATACATTCATAAATCAGTTCTAACTCTTGTACGTGTTTTAAGGATTGAAAAAGAAATAGTTTTCTTTGACCTTGTGCTGTACTTTCAGATATACCACAACCAGATATTAGTTGTACGTGCTTTTATCTACATATTTATATTTGTATATATATATAAAATATGCAAAATATTTTCCTTTTTTAAAAATGTTAATACATTAGATGCCTGCTTACATCAATTATGCAATGCTTATATTAAAAAATTTTTTTAGCTCATTATTTGGCTTGTCTTATAAAAACTACAATTTTTTTTAATCTGAAGTCCTGTTCTAAGATTAAATAGTTGATGCATGTCTGAGTTCTCTTAAAAATGCTCAAAACACTGAACCTACGTGAAGCAAAAGGGTTTTGCAATAGAAATGAATGGTAAATGTCTTTCAAATATTTTTAAAGTGATTTTTCAGGATTTTTTTCAGTTGATCTGTTGCAAAAAAATTCTTAAAAAAAAAAAGCAGTTTTTCTTTTTTGGATTCAGTTTTGATTTGATTTGTGACCAAGCTGAAGGAAGAATCTGATAGTAAAATACCGTACTTATAATCTAGATAAAATGGTGAGGAAAGATCTATTTCTCTTATATGCTGCTAAATCCACATTAGTTTGGTACACCAATTGCTACTGATCATAACAAATTGTAAATCCTAAATCGTAAATGTGTTAAAAAAAATTCTGTAGACTAACAGCTGAAGGCTATGGACCCAACTCATAAAGGTGTTGTTAATAGTACTCCGGCAAAAAACACCTTGAAATGTCTCAACGTTTTTTTCACAACGCAAAGGTGTGCAAAAATTGTGTGACTTTTGGCATCTTTACACCTCTTCTGACCAGCTCTGCCCAGGATGGGGCATGATCAAGTGCGCCAGACTAATTCATGATAGTTACAGAAAGAATCAGCCTTGATCACCTGCTGTAGTGTCTGTATACTCTTTTGTGTCCTCCCATGGACAGGATATTTGGTATGGTGTGACCGTATTCCCATACTGTCAGACACAGCAATTATACAGTACATAGCAGGGGATAAGATTGTCTCAGCACAGGAACATTTTTTTCAATCTCAACAAATTGTGGAACTTATTATTATTCAAACATCTATTGAATAAAACAATGATTAAAATTAAATTTTCAGAGCCCAAAGGATAACATCTGAAAGGAGTTTCTAAGTTTTCCCTGTGTTTGCATGGGTTTCCACTGAGTGCTCCAGTTTTCTCCCAAGATATACTGATAGGGAATGTAGAACGTGAGTATCATTGGGGACATCGACGACATGTCTGTAGAGTGCTGCAAAATATGCTGGCGCTATATAACCAATCATAATATGAAAATTAAAATGAGCATTTCTCTATAGTCACTGTATGTTGGTAATATTAGCTTTACTACAGAAGTTTGTGTTAATTATCAGAATGGTTGTAATATTTAGTCACTATTGTATATGCCGGTAATATGTTATGGTGTCGCAGTATTATTTGTCATTTATATACAGTTCTTTCTTCGATACTTTTGGTCTTAATATAATAGGTTTTGTTAATTAAATGCATGGTGATAATATTTATTATTTTGTAAGTGTATTATTTAGAGGTGTATTATCTTACATAGAATATTACCTTTTTATAGCTATGAGAGCCACAAACAGCACTCTACATACTGTAATCTTTTTCTGGCCTGGATATCGACTGTGGCTAATCCCAGGCATCACTATTTGATTAGTAAGATCCCAAGAGAAAAAGTTTCAGAAACCCTGACAGTATTCAAATCCCTAATACACTATAGTACCAATAAGTTTCTGTAGCTACATGATTATTTTCTTTCAACAATAGTCACATGATCAAGCGATAGTCTTCATTTACAAAGCTTGGCTTCTTTAATAGGCATCAAAATTTGGCAAAATCTTTTTGTTCGATATGACTTCTAAAATGCATAGAATATGAGTTGCGCACAAATGGATGATACTACTAAATATCTAGGAAGGCCAGTTACTACAAAAATATATTAATATAAAGTTGATTGTTTTAAAAAATCTTATCGGACATTTCACTAAAACACTTGCAGATTATCTCATTCGTTTTTGTAGCATCTTTGCGTTTTATACTTGATCTCCACAACAAGTATCTCTAATTTTTGCTTAACTCAATGGAAAAGACTGCTAGGTAAAATCTTGCATAACAGTATAAATGTGCATAAAACGTAAGCCTTTAAGATAAGTTCATTGTCTCTACTCTGTTTTATAGTATTTATCCACTTAGAAAGATAGAAAATTTTAACCATGTTGTGCAAATTCTGTTTATAAATGACTTCTCTGAATGTTGTCCAGCGCTTGTAACACAAAATGCCTCGAGACATTAACATACGAGAAATATACATTATACTATATCATATTAGTAACAAAACAGGGCGCATCCACTGTGTGAAACCTTTAAAACACAATTGTAATGGTGAGGCAAGGAGAGACTCACCTGATAGGGTTGTGAAACTTCGGTCACAACACCTACAAACGCATGAAACAGCTGCTGCAGTCTGCACAGGGTCCAAGGACTTGTAAGATAAGATGGCTTTAAGGTGCAATGATACACTGCGCTGCTGTAGGTAAAATTCAAGGAGCTTTATTGGTGCCTACGCGTTTCCTGAGCTGTCCCAGCTCACTTCATCATGCCCTGATGAAGTGAGCTGGGACAGCTCAGGAAACGCGTAGGCACCAATAAAGCTCCTTGAATTTTACCTACAGCAGAGCAGTGTATCATTGCACCTTAAAGCCATCTTATATTATATTAGTAGTATACATACTTCCTCGCTTCAAATCCTTCCTTGTATTAGAATTAAATTTTTTATTAATACATTAACATTGATGGTCTAGCCTTAGGATAAGTCATCAATGTCTGATCAGTGAGGGTGCGACACCCTGCACCCCCACCGATCAGCTGTTTCTGGCATCGGTGGCATCAGGATCTGCCCTGTTTTAGAATTATTAACCAAATATTCAAATTACCAAGTTCCCCCAGAGTGACAAGAAAAAGAAAATAGCGGTTTGGAGTACTCCTGCAAACTGTAATAGACCTCACTGATATATGTCATGTAACTTTTAAAATATCTTCATAAAATACAGTTTTTATTCTATATTGATGGTTTCTGATTGCTCCATTTTTTCCCCCTATTTTTTGCTTCCAGCTTCAGAATTGCACAGCACATCTCTGTCAACTCTATAGTGGCTATGGCTGGGCACTGCACATCTGCTCCGTAATTAAATCAAGAGAGGACAAATGTGCAGTACCTGGCCACGGCCACTATAGAGTTGACGGAGCTGTGCAGCTCCATAACTAAGTAGTTCCGGCTGCCACTTAAATCGGGAGCGAGTGACTCAGGAGTGTCGGGTGTGGCACCTTCACCGATCAGACATTGATGGCTTAATCTAAGGCTAGGTCATCAATGTTAAAATAGTGGACAACCTCTTTAAGTTTTCATCCCTTGTCTAGCCTTTTCACCATACACTTACAATACAATTTTGTCGTTGGTGTCTTTAGACAGCTTTTTGGTCTTGACCGTGGATGGAGTGTGATTGATTGTGTGGACTGGTGTCTTTCATACAGGTAACAAGTTCAAACAGGTGCAATTAATACAGGTAGTGAGTGCAGAGTAGGAGGGCTTCTTAAAGAAAAACTGAGGGTATGTGCCCATGATCAGGAACTGCCGCGGGTTTGATGCTGCATATTTATGCAGCGACAACCCCACAGTGGCCAGGTGTGACAGCATAGTGGATGGGGTTTCTACAAATCCCATATCTGATATGCGTGCTTAGACGCCTGCAGATCACCCGCAGACACTGATGTACAGCGCGTCTTTCAAGACCACAGCATGTCAATTTCTCTTGCGGAGACACTAGTCTCCACAACAGAAATTAAATCAATAGAAATGTATTGAATGTGGTAAATCCGCATGGTTCATTTAACACATGCGGATTTATCTGCGTTCATTAGAAGGCAGTGCTTTGGACGCAGCAGACATAAGCTGCATCCAAAGTGCTGCTAGTTCTGGATCGGGGGCACATAGCCTAACAGGTCTGTGAGAGTCAGTATTCTTTCTGGTTGATAGGTGATCAAATACCGTATTTTTCGGACTATAAGATGCACCAGACTATAAGACGCACCCAGGTTTTAGAGGTGGAAAGTAGGGAAAAAAATATTTGAAGCAAAGAATGTGGTAAAATATTTAATGACATAAATAACATACTATTATATGTGGTATTATTAGATATAATAGTATGTTATTATGTTGGAAACGATGGGTAGAAGATGGTGCTGTGGGACCAGTGTGGTGTTTGTAAAGTACTATATGAAGACACTGGAGGGTGAGTATAAGAATGGGGGCACAGGGCTTATATTTAAAGCACCACTCCAGCCCTGAAAAATAACACTGGGGTGCTGCTTTAAGTTCCCATGGGAGAACTATAACTCCCAGCATCTCTTGCAGATCCTATGACATGCTGGGAGTTCTAGTTCACCACAGGAGTGGCAGAGTGCATTTTTATGTGTTGTAATTTTAATTAATTCTTACTTGTGCAGGTCCCGAAGCTAGCCACGTGGTGGTCAAGTAATGAAGAGCTGCAGCATGACATCACGGGACAGAACCCTCTCTCTTAGGCTAGATTCATATTTGTGGATGGCCGAGCTGCGGAGGTCTGCAGAATTCCTCTGTGAAGCTCCGCTCACTGTTGCACCTCCTCCGGTCCGCTTCGCCTACGTCCACATACTTCTGTATGCGGCCTACGTACCCTATCTTTAACATTGGGCACGCAGGTCGTGCGGATGTACGTTTTCAAGGCGCCGCGACAGCATCAAATTCCAATAAGTTGCGTTCAACGCTGGTCGCCACATCGTCAAAACGACGCATGTGGAGGCATCCGCATACATCCGCTTGACCTGCGTACCCAATGTTAAAGATAGGGTATGCAGGTCGCATGCAGAAGTATGCGGACGTAGGAGCAGCTGACCAGAGGTGGTGGGGCAGAGGGTGGATTTTCACGAAGGAAGTCCGCAGCCATCCGCAGCTCTGAGTAATGCAAATGTGAAGCTGGGCTTATTGCCTCTCCACAGGTCATGTAAGAAGAAGCTTGCATATTCTAGTACATGTCTTCAGGACCTGTGATGACATCTTTAAAGGGGAGGGCTTTATGCGGTCATGTGATGCTCCAGCCCGCCCTCTTCATGCCATCACACAGGTCTTATGGAGAACTCAGTCAGCATCAGCATAGCCCGGGCTGTGCTATCAGGTATGCGGCATCCCTCACTTCCTGTGGAACGGCTCCTGCCCCCTTCTCCACCGGACACACATCTCCCTAGCTGCTGCAGGAATCCAGCACTGGGGAAACCATGTGGGTCCGCTGCTTAAGTGAAGGAATATTCATTTGCTGCTACCCGCTCAATGCTTTGCGCTGACAGGTGGGCGGGGAAGCAGCTAATGAATATTCACTTTACTTTAATCATCAGGACCATGTCGTTTCCCCAGCATCAGATTCCTGCAGTGGGGACATTTTCCTGCCTTCTGTGCGTGCGATTCCAGTGCGATCCCACTCCTCTGCTGCCCCCTCCCCACATGTTACATTTGGACCATAAGATGCACCCACACTTTCCTCCCAAATTTGGAGGAAAAAAAGTGCGTTGTGGTACTTATTTCATTTAATAAAATGCAATTTAATTACTTAAAAATCATCCAATGTGATTTTCTGTTTTTTATTTTGCGATTCTGTCTCTCACAGGTGAAGTGTACCTACGATAAAAATTACAGACCTCTCCATTCTTTGTAGGTGGGAAAACTATTTTCTCCACTGTATATTCAATGTTTGCATACATCTTATCACTTAGAGAGTGCTGCTGTATTATTTTGTTTGCATATTATGCAGCCACAGCAGCTTCACATGTTCACAAATCAAAAAGCAAACATACTCACTGTGCAATAATAAAATTACATATGCGTAGGTGCCTCACAAAATGGGGGAAGGACTGACAATATAACCCATACAGAGCAGCAGGAATGTAGAATGGTACACACAAATAAGGTAAGTAAAGACCCTGTATAATCCCTCAATACATATAATGCAGGAACTAAATAAATAAAGTGCAAGAATTGCAGACATGCAGCTATTAGACTACTTTCACACATCAGGTTTTTTTCTGACAGGCTGGATCCGGCCATTTTTAAAAAAAAACGTATACGGCAATTTCTGCCGCCGGATCCGATTTTCGCTCATTGAATTGTATTAGCACCGGATTGTGCCACATGGCCTTCCGTTGCTTCTGTTTTTTTGCTACAATGAAAGTCTATGGGTGCCGCAATGCGCCGGATCCGGAAAAAGCCTGATCCGGCCACCGGATCTGGTTTTTATGTCTGAGCATGCCCAGATCCAATTGGCTAGCCCCCAGGAAACAGATATAAACAATGCCAGTGAGGCCATCATCCATCACCATGCAGCCAGTCAGCCATAGAGCAGCCAGCCACAGAGCAGCCAACCACAGAGGAGCCAGCCACAGAGGAGCCAACTACAGAGGAGCCCTCCGCAGAGCATCCAGCGGCAGAGCATCCAGCCGCAGAGCTGGCAGCGACAGAGCGTGGGCAGCTGCAGAGCATGGCCAGCTGCAGAGCAGCCAGGAGCCGCAGAGCAGCCAGGAGCCACAGAGCAGACAGCAGCCACAGAGCCAGGCCAGCCAGACAGACAGCTACAGCCATCCAGCGGCAGACATGTCGTCTTCTTCTGGGAGCCCTCCCACTCATCGTCGGCGCTTAGAAATAATTTATTTTGGTTTTGTTTTTATGTATGCATTTATGTATCTATTCTTTTAATTGCTCCGTTTGCTGTCACACAAAATTGTGCCCTTTAGATGTTAAAATTGTCCCCTAGAAAATGTTAATGCCCTGTGCAAGTGCCGTAGAAAACAGTGAGCACATTTTCCGCCCTAGAAAGTAACAATGCCCTGTGTATTCTTTAGATGTTCATAATTTGCTCATATAACAATATGCTTCTTTAATTACCCCACTTACATATCCCCAGAATCCCCCAATGTACAGCGCCCATATACACTGTATGATGGTCCAACAGCTCCCCTATACACAGTATGATTTGTCCACAACTCCCCATTCACTTCGCCTTTTAAATCAATGCAGGAGCTGAAACTGTTTTGCATCACAATTTGCACAGCTTTGAAGTCTGCCCTACTCTGCGACAAAACATTTTGCACAAGTCTCTTTGGGTATTAAATTGTTGAAAATCATCTGTTATGTAATTTTGCAAATCACTGACACGTTTTGAATTTTGGCTGTTAACTTTGTCCTTGAGTACTCCCCAAAATAAAAAATCCATGGAGGTCAAGACTGGTGAACGTGGCGGCCAATCAAGTGGGCCTCTTCGGCCAATACAGTTATTAGGAATTGTTTCACTACGCTAGTTTACACATGCTGTCCACCTACTGTTGTACCCCCTGTATATATATGTGTGTATATATATATATATATATATATATATTTATCTATCAATATTTTTTGTATAACAGGAAGCTGAAGCAGCAGAAGTGGTACTTCCAGAAGAAGACCGAAGGGGTGGAGAGATACCCGGAGTGGGCTCGCAAATGGTAAGTTTCTTGCATGCATCGCAGAAACGCATCATCACACTTCACACAACACATAGAAAAAGTGATTATTACAGACATCACATTGCACACAATGCCTACATCAAACCAAAAATTTTTTTTCTAATTTTATTGTCTTCTGATTCTGATGCTCAATCCAGAGGTACTCAAAGCACCTCCCAGGGTAGTCGGCGTGACGGGCGGTCGAAAGCAGTAAGCCTCTTTTTTTTTTACATTTTTTTTACAACGTTATGTTGTTTTAATGCTAATGTTGTTTTTTTTATTTTTTAACAGCCTTCACAGTGTGCTCCTGAGTCGGACGGTGAGGAGGGCGGGCTAGATATCGACCTCCTCATCGATCTGATTCGAGAAAGGGAGCCACTGTGGAATATGGGGGACCGCAGCCATGCCGATCTCATAGTGACCCGTCGGCTCTGGGAGGAAGTATGCCGGCAACTTTTGCCCAACTGGGAGGGCATCGATGTTCGGGCCCAGCATAAAGCGCGTAAGTATACACAGTTCAGTCATGTTGCTGGATATTAAGTGTTATATCCTAACCAATATGTGCTTTCACTTTTCAGGTGAGAGAATTGTCCAGCAGTGGCGGTCTACCAGGGATCGCTTCAAGAAGGAGTTAAACAATGAGAGCAAATACAAATACTCAAGAGCCCTGTCATTCCTCCGGGCGATGATGGTGAACAGAAGGTAAATATTACCCACCCCATTTAATAAAAAATGTTTACATGTATAACCCTTTTTTTTTTCTTTCAGCCAGGGCCATGCAATATTTATATATTAATTATCTTTTTTCCTCTTTATTCCACAGCACCATCTGCAGCTCTCAGGAGCCTGCACCGTTGAACACTTCTGGGGCTATCCCTGAGTCTGCCACCGAAGGACAATTCAACAGTCCCTGACAATCTGCACCTTCCCAGCCTTCCCTCACATCTGATCCTTCGGTCCACCCCCTTGCGCTGGAGCATCGTGGCCGTCTGCATTGCATGAATCTGCTGGTGAGGATATAGCTTTTCCTTTACCCCACCCCTCTGCTGCTGCCACCTCTAGTACAACTGTGGGTTCTGGGCGGCAGCGCCAGAGGGGTCAGGAAAAGAGCTATGCACCCGAATTCTTGCATCTGAGTGCATCCTTCCATAACTTTCTGAAACTGTTGTCTGAGCAAATGGCCACAGGTTTTAATATGATCAACAACAGTATTCTAGAATCTCGCACAGTCCTGGTCAGATGCAAGTAAAGCTCCGAGCCACACGTTTTTTCAGTCGGTACTTGAGCGCATGGATAAGCTATCTCCTGATCAGCAGATGCATGTAATGCAATCGTGCCAGTCTGCTCTAGCGCATGTTACCTCACAAGCCCCTCCACCCACCCCGGTACATCCTCTAACACCTGCCCCCCCTCCAGCCACTGTCCCTCCTCCCCCTCCTTTGCAATACCAGCATCATGCCCTCTACCAACATACCGCCCCGTACCACTTCCCAACCACATCATCCGTGACTCCACTCCCTGACCACTACCACCAGTCTCCTTCAACACCCATCATGCCCCAAACCCACCCCTCTTCTCCACCCTCCACCACTTCTGCCTCCCAATCCATCTACTCCACCCCTCAAACCTTCCAAATTCCCAATACTACTCCCATTTTCATGTCTACCCATTCTATTTCTTTCTCCACCCCTTCACCTGTTTTACCTACTGATCCTTCATCAACACCATCATTACATTCCTCTCTCCACACTCCCAATGTCGAAGTGTCCCAATCTGACGGCCCCTCCAGAATTATCTCAACCCCCCACTATGTTGATTCATAATTTTTTGGTTTCTTAATCATTTGTAAATAAAGAAAGGTTTTTGGTTAAAATTTTGTCTTTTATTGAGTTATAAGGATTTTAAGGTTAAAAATGTTGGGTAAAACAAAGTTAAATACTGTGTGTAAAGAAGGTAAAATACTTTTGGTAAAACACAATCAGGTACATAACTTGAGTAGTTAAGGTAAAATACTTTGGGTGAAGAAGGTAAAATACTTTGGGAAAAACACAACCAAGTACACAACTTGTGTAAAGAGGGTGAAATACTTTGGGTAAAACACAACCAGGTACACAACTTGTGTAAAGCAGGTAAAATACTTTTGGTAAAGAAGGTAAAATACTTTTTGTGAAGAATGTAAAATACATTGGGTAAAACACAACCAGGCATGCAACTTGGGTAAAGAAGGTAAAAAACTTTTGGTAAAGAAGGTAAAATACTTTTGGTAAAGAAGATCAATGGTTACAAGGTACAAGATAAATTTTTCAAACTCTCTCATTCTGCCAGTCTACTCTTCCTTGAGGTGAAATAAAGTATTCAGCAAATTTATCCCTCATTCTTGAAACTGAGACAGAAGTTCTATGCGTAATGATGTGATAATCATGTAAGGTGGTTTCTTCAGGGTGGTCATCAATGCAAATCTGTTCCTTGCATATAACAAAATTATGCAGAACCACACAAGCTTTCACCACCTCCTCCACAGTTTCAGTCTTCAGGTTGATAGCAGTCAATAGAACTCACCATTTCGCTGTCAGAATCCCAAAAGTGCACTCCACCATTCTTCATGCTCGTGTGTGGCGGTAATTAAAAATTCTTTTAGTTGGCGTCAGCCCACTACTGGAGTATGGTTTCAGCAGGTGTTCCGATAGTTGGAAGGCTTCATCCCCAACACAAACAAATGGCATTGGTGGCCCAGAGGTTTCAGGCAGTGGTCTTGGGGGTGGAAATTGGAAGGTGTTTCCATAGAGATGACGCCCCATTGCAGAAAATTTGAAAACTTGGGAATCATTGGAGCGGACATAGGCCCCAATATCAACCGCTATAAATTTGTATTCTGCATCAGCGATGGCCATGAGCACAATGGAGAAATATTTTTTATAGTTAAAATATTCCGATCCAGATGGTTTGACAATGCGGATATGATTCCCGTCCACTGCACCAAAGCAATTTGGAAACTGACAGATTTGTTTGGAATTTATCTGCAATTTCCAGCCAACTCTCCATTGTGGGATGTGGTATAAACTCATCATGTAAAGAGTCCCACAATGCATGGCATGTGTGCTTGACAATTCCAGAGATGGTGGAACTGGAAATGGAGTGACGAAAGGGATTCGCCAGTTGCAAGGAATCTGTGACAAAAAAGGGTACAATATACCAGAAATAACATTAGTTATAAGTCAGCTTTAACAGTACGAGATACAATAAAAGAATTATTAAAAACTACCAGCAACAACATTACAGTTAGAAGTGTGCTTTAAAAGGAGGAGATACAATAAAAATGGCTTACTGAAGATTCACCATCAGACGATCCGCCGGTGAAATTGAGAAGCGGCAATATGTGTCACTTCTTCTGATAAGGTGTCCAATTCGTTCCACCAAGAAATCAAAGTTCCACATTTGCATCCTAACATATGAGAAAAATTTCTCAGGGTTTCCTCGTAGTTCCATGTATAGTGTAGAATACACGCCACGCGTCATTCTCTGGACTGTGATGGGGTGGATCCACAAACGTCGTTGACGCAGCCGCTGGATGCACTGCTGTCTCTCTTACTCCCTCTCCAGAACATTCGCTTTCAAACGGTTCACCTCAACAGTAAAATCCACATTGATCTTCAGAATGTTTGCTATCACGTTTTCCATCTTCACCAGCCACTTGCTCTCCTCTCCAATCTGCACTTGCTCCTCTCCAACCTGTCAAAGTTTGGCTGTAGGAACACTGTATATATAGGTTTTCAGTAGCCAATCACATTTGGGATCCTCCCAAGGGCATTTTAAGAAACCGGATCCGTCATAAAACCGATAAAAATACAGAAGAAGCGGATGGAAAACCTGATGAAACGGATCCGTTTTTTTGCCTGATCTGCTACACGGATCCCGCGGAAAAACTGATTCGTTTCATCAGGTTTTCAGACTTGACGCAGGATCCGGCCTTCCGGCGAGATTCTGGATCCATCCTGTCTGAAAAAAAAAATGTGTGAAAGTAGCCTTAGAAGTGTAAACACAGGACTGGATAGAGAAGGTGGTTGCAGTGTACAGTGCCTGTGCATAATAACAGCCATCAGTCTTGGTAAAGTAAAGATTAGGTAAAACTTAGTTTATGTGATGCGGTGGTCACGGGCATGTCAGGCGTTCACCACCGCATCACATTAGGTAAAACTTACTTTTTCTTTACTTGTTTGGCCCATCTATTTTTTTCTCTAGCATTTTTTTTACCAAGACTGTTGGCTGCTAGTATGCACAGGCACTTTACACTGCAGCCACCTTTTCTATCCAGGGCTGTACTTATCCTTCTGTTCATTTATTTATCACAGTTCACCGATCAACACTTGTGCTCGCTGTTTTCCACTTTTCTTTTTCACCCCACTTTTGCGCCACCTCCATGCGCCATCCAGCAGCTGCCGTGCTTTGATTAGTCACGCAGTTCACTCATCAGAGCTCGTGCCTGCTGTTTTCCATTTTTCTTTCTCACCCCCTGCGCTACCCCCATGCGCACATCCAGCAGCGGCCAAGCTTTAATGATTAGTGATGCAGTTCAATCCTCAGAGCTCATGTCTGCTGTTTTCCATTTTTCTTTCTCACTCCCCTTGCGCCACCCCATGCGCAAATCCAGCAGCCACTGAGCTTTTATTAGTGATGCAGTTCTATAATCAGATCTCGTGCCTGCTGTTTTAGACACTTTTCTTTTTCGCCACCTCCGTGTGCACATCCAGCAGCCGCCGAACTTTGATAAGTGACACATTTCAAATCATCAGAGCTCATGCCTGCTGTTTTACACTTTTCTTTTCACTGACTTTTTTTCTCCCTGGTTGCAGTTTTTTTTCTTTTAGCTTTTTCTTTTCAGACAAAAGTTTACACCAAGCACTACCTCACACACACAAACAGTTAAAAATAAAGTACTGACACAATCACCATATTCATAAAAAAAGTCATCCCGTTTGTCCCAACAATGCTGTTCAGTGGAGGAGGCATATATGCTTTCCTTGCCTCCGACACTGTTAGAGAGGGATAGGATCCCAGATTTCTGTATTTTTAAGATTTGTCATCCTCTTCCTCCTCCTCCTCATCTTCCTCCTCAGGTCTGGCTGAACTGCCACGCAGACATCCTAGGACAGAAGATGAAGCTGCACCTCCTATTCCAGAAGATGAACCAGCGCACCCCATTACGGACCCGTATGGACCTTGGCCCCCTGAAAATTATGAGCCACTGATTCCAGATTTTGTGGCAAAATCAGGAATCAGGTTTGACACCACCGGCCTAACAGAACTAGACTTTTTCAAAGTCTTTTTCTCTGAGGATTTTGTTAACCTCATGGTGGGCCAAACTAATTTGCATGCTCATAAATTTTGGGCACAAAACCCCGGTTCATCATTTTCTTACTGGTCTCCTATAGACACAGTTGAAATGATGCAGTTTTGCGGCCTGGTCGTTCAGATGGGGATCCTGAAGAAGCCAGAACTTCAACAATATTGAAGTGTTGATGTTTTATACAAAACTCCAGTGTTCCAAATGGTCATGGCCCGGACACCTTTTGAGGCCATCCACAAATTCCTGCGTTATACCAATAACGCACAGTATCCCTCATGAGATGACCGCAACTTTGACAGTCTGTTCAAAGTTCATCCGGTCATCGAACACTTCAACAAAAAGTTTGCTGAAGTGTACGTGCTCCAAAGGGACATTTGCATGGATGAGTCCTTAATTCATTTTAAGGGAAAGCTCAGATTCCATCAGCACCTTCCCAGCAAGAGGGCCAGGTACGGAATTAAACTCTATAAGCTGTGTGAGAGTATCTCAGGGTAGACCCACAGGTTTAGAGTTTATCAAGGGAAGGACACCCGGATTGAACCCCCTGAATGCCACCCTGTTGTGAGTTCATTTTTCCCTTCACCATTGAGGTCTGATGAACTCCCTCCTCTGGTGAAGGAAGGTAGTGAGGCTGATTACAAAACACCTGGGCAGCTAGATGATGACTGGGTGGCTGGAATTGAGGACTGGATATAAGGCTGCTGACGCCCTTCTTCCTGGCTGGTGATTTTCCTGCTGGATTCTTGGAGACCAGTCTGATTCCTGCATCTCAAAGCTAAGTTTTTCTGCTCTGCTTTGTACTCTTCAGTTTTGTTTTTGTTTTGCCTTGTTTTTTGGGAGTTCTGCCATCCCCGGCCGGGGGTGAGCTGAATTCCATTTTTGTCTCTGATCTGTTGATCTTTTGCTCTGTCTTCAGAATATACCTGAGTACTGATATAGTCTTTTGAAGCCTAGCGACTTCAAGGCCTGTTTTTCCTATCAGTCGGTTGGCTCATTTTGATAGGGTTTTTGCGGATGGCAGACAGCAGCTTTCCTATCCTGTCCTATGTAGTTAGCTTGGGCCCCATCATTTGCTCAACCTATCTTTCTATCTGTGTTAGTGTTTTCATCTTGCTTCACCATCATTATATGTTGGGGGCTGCCTATTGCTTTGGGGTCTGCTCTGGGGCAGTTTAGTTTTTCCCCTTTCTGTCTTTAGGCTATGTAGTTCTCCGGCTGTGATCGAGGGGTCTAGGGCATCATAGGAACCCCCCACGGCTACTGCTAGTTATTGTGGATAGGTCCAGGGGTCTGCAATCCGATAGCTGCCAACCTCTCTGGTTTTTCTGGACTTAGCTGGTATTTTGTTTTTTCCTCCTTCGGTGACTCATCATAACACCACCCTGTACTGGGAGTGAGTGGGAAGATTGTGTGGGATTTGGTGCACCCACTGCTGGATAAAGGTTATCAGCTCTACATGGATAACCAGCATCACAATCAAAACCCTCTCTGTGCGAGGTACCGCAGCCAGCGGTACTGTCCACAAAAATCAGAGATGCCTTCAGAGAGGCCTCCCAAAAATGCTACTTTGGCAGAGGCTCAGAAGGGGCGACAGCAGAGCCCAATGTAGCGACTACCTGCTGGTGCTCAAGTACAAGGACAAGAGGGATGGCTTTGACCACCATACACGGTGATGGCAGCGCCCACGGCACTGTACGAGGTACCTCTGCACAGGTCAGCAAACCAAATTGTGTACTGGGGTACAACAAAAACATGGGGGGCCTTGATCTATGATCAACTCCTCCAGCTGTACAGTGCTTTGAGAAAGGCCAAGGTGTGGTACAAAAAGCTGGTCGTGCACATTGTACAAAAGGCAATGCTCAACGCTGTTCTGCTGTCACGATGTGAAGGCCAGACTGCTACATTGTACCTTCAGTTCCAGGAGGTAATGATTAAGGCCCTGATATTTTGCACTCAGGAAGGTGCGGGCCCCAGTACTCCCGGAACTGAAGGTGCTCGTATTGTACCAGGTCAGCATTTCCTGGGGAAGGTCCCTCAAACTGGAAAAAAAGGAAGGTCATAAAAGAGATGCCGAGTGTGTTACAAAAGGGGAATAAGCAAGGACTCCATTTATCAATGCAACACTTGCCCCAACAAACCTGGCCTGTGTATGAAAGATTGCTTCAAACTGTACCACACCTCCATGCATTAATAAATTAATTTCTTACTTACACAACTGATGCATGACAACCTGACGAACACTACACAACTCATGTATGCCACTACATTATAAAATTCACATACCAGGAAACAGTAGATTAGTTCCAAAAAGGGAGCACTTGTTGGGCATTTTCACTGCTTAGGCATCTCTAGATAAGTTCCTTAAGGGATCTAGTTTCCAAAATGAGGTTACTTGTGTTTTTTTTTTACTGTTTAGGCACATCAGGGGCTCTGCAAATGCAACATGATGCCCGCAGACCATTCCATCAAAGTCTGCATTACAAAACATCACTACTCCCCTTCCGAACCCTGACGTGTGCCCAAACAGTAGTTTTCTCCCACATATGGGGTATTAGCGTACTCAGTGCAAATTGGACAACAACTTTTGGGGTCCAATTTCTCTTGCTAACTTTGGGAAAATTAAAAATTGGGGACTAAAAGTTAATTTTTGTGGAACAAAATAGGATTTTTTATTTTCACGGCCAGACATTATAAACTTTAGTGAAACACTTAGGGGTTCAAATTTCTCACCACACATCTAGATAAGTTCCTTGGAGGGGGTCTATTTTTCAAAAAGGGGTCTGCAAATCACATCATGGGCTCTGCAAATGCAACATGATGCCCGCAGACCATTCCATCAAAGTCTGCATTACAAAACATCACTACTTCCCTTCCGAGCCCTGACATGTGCCCAAACAGTGGTTTACCCCCACATATGGGGTATCAGCGTACTCAGGAAAAATTGCACAACAACTTTGGGGGTCTAATTACTCCTGATACCCTTGGGAAAATAAAAAAAGTGGGGGCTTAAAAAATTATTTTTGTGGAAAAAAAATGATTTTTTATTTTCACGGCTCTGCGTTATAAACTTCTGTGAATCACTTGGGGGTTCAAAGTGCTCACCACACATCTAGATAAGTTCCTTGGGTGGTCTAGTTTCCAAAATGGTGTCACTTGTGGGGGTTTCCACTGTTTAGTCAAATCAGGGGCTCTGCAAGCGCAACATGGCATCCAATCTCAATTTCAGCCAATTTTGGTTTGAAAAAGTCAAACGGCGCTTCTTCCCTTCCGAGTTCTGCCATGCACCCAAACAGTGGTTCCCACACCAGCCTTCCACATATGTGGCATGAGCCCCACACCAGCCTCCCCCTTAGGCGGCATGAGCCCCACACCAGCCTCCCTATACACGTCATGAGCACCACACAGCCTCCCTATATACAGCATGATGCCCCCATAGCCTCCCCATGTGCAGCATTTCACCCCCATATGCAGCACCATGTGCAGCATGTCACCCCCATATGCAGCACCATGTGCAGCATGTCACCCCCATATGAAGCACCATGTGCAGAATGTTCCCCCATATGCAGCACCATGTGCAGCATGTCACCCCCATATGCAGCACCATGTGCAGCATGTCACCCCCATATGCAGCACCATGTGCAGCATGTCACCCCCATATGCAGCACCATGTGCAGCATGTCACCCCCATATGAAGCACCATGTGCAGAATGTCACTCCCATATGCAGCACCATGTGCAGCATGTCACCCCCATATGCAGCAAAATGTGCAGCATGTCACCCCCATATGCAGCAACATGTGCAGCATGTCACCCCCATATGTAGCACCATGTGCAGCATGTCACCTCCATATTGCAGCACCATGTGCAGCATGTCACCTCCATATGCAGCAACATGTGCAGCATGTCAGCCCCATATGCAGCACTATGTGCAGCATGTCACCCAAACATCCCAAACATCCATCCCCATACACATGAAAAAAAAGAACACATACTCACCTCGGTCCCATTCCCTAGAGCTCTGTTTCTCTCCCTGCCTCCGGTGCGCTGACTCTCTGCAGTATACAGCTGACGCGATTAAATGATGTCATTGCGTCAGCTTATTCACATGCTGATTGGTGGAGGAAGTGGTCAGAGGCCCCTCCTCCACCAAAGAGGTCAGCGGAGATGGAGACAGTGAGAGGGCGGGCACTGTGGTTTCCAGCCCCACGGCTGTCTCATCCGTGAGGCTGGAAACCAGACAGCCAGACCCACATCTGCTATACACTATTTGAGTAAAAATATTTGGATAAACCCCATTGAATTCAGTTTTTTTTTATTTAGTCTCAATACCTTGTTTATAAAGTCCAGCCCTTAAACATGTCATCTGCTTTTACATCCATTTATGAAGGAATAGGTTCTTCCAACAAGCTCAATGGTGTCCTTCGACAGCTCTTTGGTCTTCATCATAGTGGAGTTTGAAGTATGATGTAAGGATTCCCAAGGGTGAACCCACTGGACCGCGGCAAGCGAACCTCCCCTGGGCGAGCGGACCAGGTGGACCACCCCCTATACAGGGAGCGTTTGGGACAGGCCCAGGGGAAACTACTCACCACGGCAGCTGGTACCCGAGGACGGAGGTGCACAGTAGAGGGTGCAGCGGGCAGGCGGAAGGATGAGCAGGACTGGAACCGGCAGGACTGGAGGCCAGGAACGGAGGCTGAAGGATACAGGCAGGCAAGGCTGGAACGGCAAGACACGGGTCAGACGCAGGGCACAGGCTGAACACGGAGACGAGATGGCGGGCACTGGGAGGAACACAAGGAACGGTTAGACAGGAAGCACGAGGAAAGGGTAAGAGCAGCAGGGAAAAAGGCAGGCGGGCTGGAGCCAGAGTCACAGAGAGAGGAAGTGACGATCAGGCGGTGAGCTGGAGGAAGAGGCTGCCTCTTATAGAGGCAGGAGTTACCGGGTCAGGTCAGCAGGGTCAGGAGGGCGGGGAGAAGGCCTGGCTTGGCCTGTAGTGGGACCTGGAGCGCAGGGTGCGCATGCGCCCCGGGCCGAACGCCGGGACAGAGCGCGGGGTGGAGGACAGGCATGCAGGTGAGCGCGCGCCCGCCACGGGAGCACGCCGGAGGCGGCGGGCGCACCCAGCGCGGGGAGAGGCGGCAGCAGGAGCCGAGGACGCGGCGGGAGCGGCGAGTGTGGAGCCGGCGGTGAGCGTGACAGTACCCCCCCTTTTACGCCCCCTCTTCCCACGGCCGGAAAGAAACTTAGCTAAAATCTGGGGAGCTTGAATGTTCTCCCGGGGTTCCCAGGATCTCTCCTCAGGGCCAAAACCTTTCCAGTCAATTAAAAAGAAAGTTTTACCTCTAGATCGTTTCATAGCAAGAATTTCCTTAACCTCAAAGACATCCTGTGCGGAAACGGGCGCGGGAGCGCTGCCAGTAGAAGCATGAAACTGGTTGAGTATGACCGGTTTTAAGAGGGAAACGTGAAACGAATTAGGAATCCGCAGTGAAGCGGGGAGTTTCAGCTTGTAGGCAACGTCATTGATACGGGCTAGAACCTCAAAGGGACCGATGTAGCGGGGACCCAGTTTGTAGGAGGGAATTTTGAGACAAACAAATTTTGAGGATAGCCAAACTTTATCCCCAGGGTGGTACAGCGGAGAATCTAGGCGTTTCTTATCGGCGTGCTTCTTGAACCCGTCTCGTGCTCGCTTAAGTGCGGTTTTGGTCTCCTGCCAGACCCTGGAGAACTCCTCGGTCAGAAGATCGGCCGCCGGCACACCCGAGGTCGGGAGTACCGGCAGAGGCATACCAGGATGTTGACCGTAGACCGTAAAGAAAGGCGACTTGGCGGAGGATTCGCTGGTATGGTTGTTGAAAGCGAATTCGGCCCAAGGAAGCAAGTTGGACCAATTGTCTTGATGGCCGTTGGAAAAATGTCGGAGGTATGCTACGAGGATCTGGTTCGTGCGTTCCGCTTGACCGTTGGACTGAGGGTGATAAGCAGAGGAAAAGTCCAACGTTACCTCCATCAGCTTGCATAGAGCCCTCCAGAAACGCGAGGTAAACTGAACCCCTCTGTCCGAGACAATGTGCTTGGGGAAGCCATGAATCCGGAAGACATGAGATATAAAAATTCTCGCCAGGTCAGGAGCGGAAGGAAGACCGGGCAGAGGGATGAAGTGGGCCATCTTGGAGAAGCGGTCCACGACCACCAGGATGACCGTGTGACCTGAGGAACGCGGTAGATCCGTAATAAAATCCATCGCGATATGCTGCCACGGAGCCGAGGGAACCGGAAGTGGATGCAGAAAACCGGAGGGTGGCTGACGTGGGACCTTGTTCTTGGCACACGATGGGCAGGAGAGGATGAAACTTCGGACATCTTGAGACAAAGAAGGCCACCAATAAAAACGAGAGATGAGGGAGAATGTTTTCTTAAGGCCGGCATGACCCGCTAACTTGGTAGCATGACCCCAATGTAGAACTCGCCTCCTGTCATCATCTTGGACAAAAGTCTTGCCGGGGGGCACGGAAGTCAGGTTAACAGGCGCGACTACGATGAGCTTGCTTGGCTCCACAATGTGTGAAAGCTCCTCCTCGTTGTCGGTGACCAGAAAGGATCGAGACAGGGCATCCGCTTTGAGATTCTTTTCACCCGGACGGAAATGGAGCTCAAAATCGAACCGGTTAAAGAATAATGACCATCGGGCCTGCCGGGGATTAAGCCTTTGTGCTGATTGAATGTAGGCTAGATTCTTGTGGTCGGTGAAGATGTGGAGTGGGTGTACCGCTCCTTCCAGAAGATGCCACCACTCTTCCAAGGCTAACTTAATGGCAAGCAGCTCTCTGTCCCCAATGGTATAGTTTCTCTCCGCAGGGGAGAAAGTCTTGGAGAAGAAGCCGCAGGACACCAAGCGACCGGAAGGAGATCTCTGGGAGAGAACCGCACCGGCTCCGGTGGCAGAAGCGTCTACCTCTAGGGTGAATGGTTTGTTCGCCTCTGGACGATGTAGCACCGGGGCTGTGGCAAAGGCTTGCCTCAAGGTTCGGAAGGCGTTCTCGGCCTCAGGAGGCCAGTAGTGAGGATCGGCTCCCTTTCGGATCAGAGCAGAGATGGGAGCAGTCAGAGAGGAAAAGTGCGGAATAAACTGCCGGTAATAGTTGGCGAAACCCAGGAACCGTTGGATAGCCTTAATTCCCTGAGGACGCGGCCAGTTGAGTACCGCAGACACTTTTCCCGGATCCATGCGCAAGCCAGAATCGGAAATGATATAACCCAAGAACGGCAGAGACGACTGTTCGAAGGCGCATTTTTCCAGCTTGGCGTAGAGACGATGTGTTCTCAACCGAAGTAAAACTTGACGCACGTCTTTTCGATGTGTGGACAAATCAGGAGAAAACACCAGAATGTCGTCCAAGTAAACCACCACGCAGGAGTAAAGAAGATCTCGGAAAATGTCATTGACAAATTCTTGGAACACTGCGGGGGCATTGCATAGGCCGAAGGGCATAACGAGGTATTCATAATGGCCGTCACGAGTGTTGAAGGCGGTCTTCCATTCGTCACCGGAGCGGATCCGGACCAGATTGTAGGCCCCTCGAAGATCCAATTTAGTGAAGATCCGTGCACCCCGTAGACGGTCAAATAACTCCGGGATGAGGGGCAGAGGATATTTATTCTTGATGGTGATAACGTTGAGCCCTCTATAATCAATACAGGGACGCAGGGACCCATCCTTCTTCTTGACAAAAAAGAACCCAGCGCCTGCAGGAGAGGAAGACTTACGAATAAAGCCTTTGGCCAAGTTTTCCTGAACGTATTCGGACATGGCCTGGGTCTCGGAGGGAGACAGCGGGTAGATGCGACCACGAGGCGGCGTAGAACCGGGGAGCAGATCGATGGGGCAGTCATATGGACGATGCGGGGGCAGGACCTCTGCTTCCTTCTTGTTGAAGACATCCAAAAAGGCCCAGTAGGCGGAGGGTAATTCGGTAGACATCGACGTAGGACGTGGAAATTTCGGCGGCTGTACAGGGAGTAAGCACTTATCTTGACAAAGTCGACCCCATCGCAGAACGTCACCAGAGCGCCAATCCAGGATAGGCTCGTGGGTCCTTAGCCAGGGAAGTCCCAGAAGGATGGCATGGGACAAAGAAGGCAGCACATAGAATACTATCTTCTCCCGGTGTAAGGCTCCGACCTGAAGCTCCACCTCTTCGGTAACCTGAGTAACGGACTCCCGCAGGGGTTGACCGTCGACCGAAGCAATCTGCCGAGGGGTCTCCAGGGATCTGACAGGAATTCCAAGTCTCCTAACCGCCTCAAGTTGGATGAAGTTACCGGCCGCCCCCGAATCTATATAGGCCCATTCAGAAAAACGTTTAGAATCCAGGTGCAAAAGGACAGATAGGGTCAAGGGTAGAGAGGAGTCAAAATTACCTAGGAAGACCTCTCTTACCTGTCCTAGGTGGAGGCGTTTCCCGGATGAGTGGGGCAGGCATGAAGAAAGTGGGACGCACTCCCACAGTAGAAACAGAGCCCCTGTTCGACCCTCTCTCTCCGACGCTCCTCCACCGGTTTGAGGCGATCCACTTGCATGGGTTCCGGTAGCGGGGGCGTGGAGGCTGGAGTCGAGCGGGCTCGAGGTGAACTCCGAGCGGCCGGAGGAGCACGGAGAGGTCTCCTGTCCCTAGCGAGCTCTCGGGAGCGTTCTTGAAAGCGGAGGTCGATGCGGGTGGCCAAAGAGATTAAATCCTCCAAGGAGGTGGGGGTATCCCGCCCCGCCAGCTCGTCCTTGATCCGCCCCAAAAGGCCCCGCCAAAAGGCTCCCACCAAGGCCTCATTGTTCCAACCCAACTCTGAGGACAGGGTGCGAAACCGAATGGCGTACTGACCTACTGAAAGCGTGCCCTGATGCAGATTGAACAGTGCCTCGGTAGCGGAGGCAAGGCGACCGGGTTCATCAAACACCTTACGAAAGGTGTCTAGAAAAAAGGAAAGTTGAGTGACCACGGGATCGTCTCTCTCCCAGAGGGGGTTAACCCACGCTAGAGCCTCTCCTTCTAAGTGGGACACGATGAAGGCCACCTTGGCACGGTCAGTGGGGTACTGATGTGGCAGCAACTCAAAATGTAGCTGGCATTGATTTAAAAACCCTCTACACATCTTGGGGTCGCCACTATAATGCGGGGGTTTAGCCAGCCGAGGGGAGGGGAGCGGAACTGCAGGCTGTGCCGGGGCTGCGGCCGCGGTCTGGAGGGCCAGCAGGCGGTTGTCCACCGAGGCCATGTAGTTCAGGATATGAGCCTGAGTGTCACGCTGCTGGGCTAGCTCCTGTTGGAGGCCGGCGATCTGGGTGGTACTCCCTGGATCCGAGGCCTGTAGTGACGAGAGATGAGACTCCTTGATTTTGAGGAACGACATGATCCTCGCTTGATTTTCCCGCAGGAACAGAAGTTCCTTTTGGGTCGGGGTAGAAGTACCAGCGGGGTCCATGGCCTGATCGTTCTGTAAGGATTCCCAAGGGTGAACCCACTGGACCGCGGCAAGCGAACCTCCCCTGGGCGAGCGGACCAGGTGGACCACCCCCTATACAGGGAGCGTTTGGGACAGGCCCAGGGGAAACTACTCACCACGGCAGCTGGTACCCGAGGACGGAGGTGCACAGTAGAGGGTGCAGCGGGCAGGCGGAAGGATGAGCAGGACTGGAACCGGCAGGACTGGAGGCCAGGAACGGAGGCTGAAGGATACAGGCAGGCAAGGCTGGAACGGCAAGACACGGGTCAGACGCAGGGCACAGGCTGAACACGGAGACGAGATGGCGGGCACTGGGAGGAACACAAGGAACGGTTAGACAGGAAGCACGAGGAAAGGGTAAGAGCAGCAGGGAAAAAGGCAGGCGGGCTGGAGCCAGAGTCACAGAGAGAGGAAGTGACGATCAGGCGGTGAGCTGGAGGAAGAGGCTGCCTCTTATAGAGGCAGGAGTTACCGGGTCAGGTCAGCAGGGTCAGGAGGGCGGGGAGAAGGCCTGGCTTGGCCTGTAGTGGGACCTGGAGCGCAGGGTGCGCATGCGCCCCGGGCCGAACGCCGGGACGGAGCGCGGGGTGGAGGACAGGCGTGCAGGTGAGCGCGCGCCCGCCACGGGAGCACGCCGGAGGCGGCGGGCGCACCCAGCGCGGGGAGAGGCGGCAGCAGGAGCCGAGGACGCGGCGGGAGCGGCGAGTGTGGAGCCGGCGGTGAGCGTGACATATGACTGTTTGAGGTTGTGGACAGGTGTCTTTTATACTGATATAGAAAGGATGGTCCAGCTCAAAAGGGTAAAATCCAAAACATTTTATTTAGATATCCTTGGATCTAATCCTTATAAACAGGGAGGAAATGGTTGAGGAGGTAAAAGTGGCTGGGACCCTAGGAGGTAGCGACCATGCTATTTTAGAATTTTGGATAACTAGAGGCGGAAGACCTGTGAAGACTCAGACGTCAAGGTTAGATTTCAGAAAGGCAGATTTTAAGGGATTCAGAAAGAGAATTGGAGGGATCCAATGGCTGGATATCCTAAAAGACAAAAATGTCCAGGAGGGATGGGAAATCTTGAAAAATGAAATTCTCAAAGCACAGTTGTTAACAATTCCGAAAAGAGGGAAGAATAGGAAGCATTTAAGGAAACCAGGATGGATGAACACAGAACTTAAGCACATGCTAAAAAGGAAGAAAAAAATGTTTATAAAATGGAAAGAGGGAGGCATATCTAAAGAAGAATATAATGCTGTCTGCAGAACCTGCAGGGCACAAATCAGATTAGCTAAAGCTGAAAATGAATTGAGGCTTGCAAGAGATGTCAAAAGCAATAATAAAGGATTTTGGGGATATGTCAAAAGTAAAAGAAAAGTCAAAGATGCTATAGGAGTTTTACAGGATGAAAATGATGAAATGGTAAGACAGGATGTTGAGAAGGCTGAACTTTTAAATTCCTATTTTGCATCTGTTTTCTCTCAGAAAGGAAATGTAACATCAACTGTTATTCACTGTCCTATTAAGGGAATAGAAGAATCCAAGATATCTATAAACAGAAAGATAGTGAGGAAACACTTAGCTAACCTAAATGAATTCAAGTCTCCAGGTCCAGATGAATTACACCCCAGAGTACTGAAGGAGATAGCAGAAGAAATTTTTGAACCCCTCTCCATAATCTTTGAAAATTCTTGGAGAACAGGAGAAGTGCCAGAAGACTGGAGAAGAGCAAATGTTGTTCCTATCTTCAAAAAGGGGAAGAAGGTGGACCCAGGCAACTATAGGCCGGTGAGTCTGACTTCTATACCAGGAAAGATCTTTGAACAAATTATTAAACAACATGTATGTCAATACCTGGATAAGAATGAAGTGATTAAACAGAGTCAGCATGGGTTTGTAACTAATAAGTCATGTCAGACTAACTTAATTTCCTTCTATGACGGTATCACTGATTGGGTGGATCAAGGAAATGCTGTAGATATAGTATATCTTGACTTCAGCAAAGCATTTGACAAAGTCTCTCATACAATCCTTATTGAAAAAATGACTAAGTATGGAATGGACAAGGCAACTGTTAGGTGGATTCATAACTGGCTTAGTGATCGGACCCAAAGAGTGGTCGTAAATGGCTGCACATCCAGTTGGAAGAATGTCTCAAGTGGGGTACCACAGGGCTCTGTCCTGGGCCCTGTATTGTTCAACATCTTTATCAACAATTTAGATGAAGGAATTGAGGGCAAACTGATTAAATTTGCTGATGACACAAAGCTAGGAGGGATAGCTAATACTAGAGAAGAGAGAGAGAGGATTCAAAAAGATTTAAATAAACTGGAGAAGTGGGCAGCAACTAACAGAATAGTTTTTAACAGGGAGAAATGCAAAGTACTACATCTGGGCAATAAAAATGAAAAAAGCATATATAGAATGGGAGGAATAGGGCTAAGTGACAGCACATGTGAAAAAGACTTGGGTATACTAATAGATCACAGACTGAATATGAGTCAACAATGTGATGCAGCAGCAAAAAAGGCAAATGCAATTCTAGGATGTATTAACAGAAGCATACAGTCTAGATCAGGGGTCCCCAACCGCCAGTCCGCGGCCCAGCACCGGGCCGCTGCAGTGCCCTTGCCGGTCCGCGGACACAAGGGGAGCCAGGGGCGGTCAGTGGCGTAGCGGGGGCTGGGGCGGCGTGTGTAGCGGCGGCAGGGAGCGATCCAAGCAGCTCCGCTGCCTGCAAGAGGGAATAGCAGGAGCTGAGCTGCAAGGACCCGTCCAGCTTCCTGCCCGCCGCCCGAGCTTCCTGTCTCTGACTGACACAGAGAGGAGAGCGCGGCCGCTGCTGTGTCAGAGCGAGGAAGCGCGGGCGGCGGGCAGGTGAGAGGAGAGAGGTGGTGTCTGTGTGTGTACGTATAATATGTATGTGTGTGTGTGTATGTGTATGTGTGTGTGTGTTGGTCTGTGTTTGTGTAGCCTGGCCCTGGAGGAGATGGGGACATGAGGAGAAGGCCATGAGGGAAGTGATGGAGAGACAGCAGTGATGGGGAGAGGGGAGTGATGGGGTGAAGGCAATGATGGGGAGAAGGGAGTGATGGGGTGAAGGCAATGATGGGGAGAAGGGAGTGATGGGGTGAAGGTAATGATGGGGAGAGGGGAGTGATGGGGTGAAGGCAATGATGGGGAGAGGGGAGTGATGGGCTGAAGGCAATGATGGGGAGAAGGGAGTGATGGGGTGAAGGCAATGATGGGGAGAGGGGAGTGATGGGGTGAAGGCAATGATGGGGAGAGGGGAGTGATGGGCTGAAGGCAATGATGGGGAGAAGGGAGTGATGGGGTGAAGGCAATGATGGGGAGACGGCAGTGATGGGGTGAAGGCAATGATGGGGAGAAGGGAGTGATGGGGTGAAGGCAATGATGGGGAGAAGGGAGTGATGGGGTGAAGGCAATGATGGGGAGAAGGGAGTGATGGGGTGAAGGCAATGATGGGGAGAAGGGAGTGATGGGGAGAAGGGAGTGATGGGGTGAAGGCAATGATGGGGTGAAGGCAATGATGGGGAGAGGGGAGTGATGGGGTGAAGGCAATGATGGGGAGAGGGGAGTGATGGGGTGAAGGCAATGATGGGGAGAAGGGGGTGATGGAGCACTAATTCAAAACCTATGGTGAGTTGAGTCACATTATAAATGTTATTTAATTATAGGTATGCACTGCTACACTACAACCGTGTCCATAGCCCCGCCCCCTTATGACCAAAGCCCCACCCCTGCCACACCTCCATCCCCGCCCTGCCGGGCCATGGAAGAATGGTCTTGCTTGAAACCGGTCCCTGGTGCAAAAAAGGTTGGGGACCACTGGTCTAGATCACGTGAAGTCATTATTTCCCTCTACTCCTCTTTGGTCAGACCTCATCTGGAATATTGTGTCCAGTTTTGGGCACCACATTTTAAAAAAGACATCAACAAACTGGAGCAAGTTCAGAAAAGAGCGACCAGAATGGTGACCGGTCTGCAAACCCTGTCTTATGAGGAAAGGTTGCAGGATTTGGGAATGTTTAGTTTGCAAAAGAGAAGACTGAGAGGAGACTTAATAGCTGTCTACAAATATCTAAAGGGCTGTCACATTGTAGAAGGATCAACTTTATTCTCATTTGCACAAGGAAAGACTAGAAGCAATGGGATGAAACTGAATGGGAGGAGACACAGATTAGATATTAGAAAAAACTTTTTGACAGTTAGAGTGATCAATGAGTGGAACAGGCTGCCACGAGAAGTGGTGAGTTCTCCTTCAATGGAAGTCTTCAAACAGAGGCTGGACAGACATCTGACTGGGATGATTTAGCGAATCCTGCTTTGAGCAGGGGGTTGGACCAGATGTCCCAGGAGGTCCCTTCCAACTCTACGATTCTATGATTCTATGATTCTATGATCCATAAAATAGGTATGCAGAATACAAAAATGCATGAACCCAACCGGAAAACCAGAGGGAAGGTTGAGGAGACACTGTAAGCGTTTCGAACGAAAAGTTCTTAAACTCAGTATAGCTTACTATCCCTGAGGAAGGTGCCAGGAAGGGCGCCGAAACGCGTAGGAGGAAATAAAGGATTACACTGCTACAACATCTTGTATCCCAGGTGATTTGTGAAATTCGGCTAGCGCGGACTGCAACACACCTTGCTTCCCACAACTTTCTGAAGGCGAGGATCATGTCGTTCCTCAAAACCATGGAGTCCCGTCTTTCCTCTTTGCAAACCTCTGATCCAGGGATGGCCTCTCAGATCTCCGGTCTCCAGCAGGAGCTTGCCCAGCAGGGCGACACTCAGGCCCACATTCTGATCTATATAGCCTCGGTGGATAACCGCCTATCAGCTCTCCTGACCGCTGCTGCAGCCCCGGCTCAGGCGGCAGTACCGCACCCGTCTCCCCGTTTGGCCAAACCTCCGCGTTTTGGCGGTGATCCCAAATTGTGTCTGGGGTTCATTAATCGATGCCAGCTGCATTTTGAAATGACGCCCCTGCAGTACCCTACCGACCGGGCCAAGGTGGCCTTTGTGGTATCCCATTTGGAGGGTGAGGCGCTGGCTTGGGTAAACCCCTTGTGGGAGCGTGACGACCCGATAGTCTCCCAGCTTGCGACCTTTTTAGAGACCTGTTGGAGAGTCTTTGATGAGCCCGGCCGCCTGGTTTCTGCTACCGAGTCCCTATTTAACCTCCGTCAGGGTGCCCTCTCTGTGGGGCAGTACGCCATCCAGTTCCGTACGTTGGCCTCTGAGCTTGGATGGAACAACGAGGCCCTGGTGGGGGCTTTCTGGCGCGGCTTGTCGGCTCGAATCAAAGACGAGTTGGCTGGGCGAGACACACCGACGTCTTTGGAGGACCTCATCTCTCTGGCGACGCGAATTGACCTGCGTTTCCAGGAGCGCTCCCACGAAGTCGCCAGGGAGAGAAGGCCTTCTCGTTTTTCCCCTTCCGCACGCAGTCCTCCTCACCCGCGTCCTTCCTCCACGGCGTCTGCTCCGGAGCCCATGCAGGTGGATCAACTCGGACCAGCGGAGCTGCGTCGCCAGGAGAGACTAACGCATGGTCTTTGTCTCTATTGTGGCAGCGCCTCCCATCTTCACCGTTCCTGTCCAGTGAGGCCGGGAAACGCCTCCGCCTAGGACAGGTAAGAGAGGCCTCCCTAGGTGTCTGTGATACCTCTCTACCCTTGACACTCTCAGTCTTGTTTGTCCTGGGTTCTCAACGTTTTTCTGAGGTGGCCTATATCGACTCAGGGGCTGCAGGGAACTTCATACAACTCAAGGCGGTAAAAAGATTGCGGATACCTGTCAGGTCCTTGGAGGTTCCTCAGCAGTTAGCGTCAGTCGACGGTGTACCCCTGGGCGAGACCGTCACTTTGGTCCCCGAAGAAGTGGACTTACAGTTCGGGGCTCTGCACCGTGAGAGGATAGCTTTCTTCGTGCTGCCGTCACTGTCCCACACCTTGCTCCTGGGTCTTCCGTGGTTGAGGACACATGAACCTATCCTGGATTGGCGTTCTGGGGACATTCTTCATTGGGGCCGTCCTTGCCAGACCAAATGTCTTCTCCCAGTACAACCTCTCAAGACTTCGCTACCTGCCTCGGGCCCTGTGGACCTGCCTCCGGCCTACGCGGCCTTTGCTGACGTCTTTGACAAGAAGGAAGCAGAGACTCTCCCTCCGCACCGGCCATATGATTGCCCGATCGAGCTGGTTCCAGGTTCCACCCCGCCCCGAGGGAGGATTTATCCGTTGAGTCCGCTCGAATCCCAAGCCATGCCGGAATACGTGCGGGAGAATTTGGCCAGGGGCTTCATTCGGAAGTCATCTTCACCCGCTGGAGCAGGTTTCTTTTTTGTCAAGAAGAAGGACGGGTCCCTCCGCCCGTGTATCGACTATCGGGGTCTTAATGAGATCACCATCAAGAACAAATACCCCCTACCTCTCATCCCTGAGTTATTCGATCGGCTGCGAGGGGCGCGGATCTTTTCCAAATTGGATCTCCGTGGAGCCTACAATCTCATCCGCATTCGCTCCGGAGATGAATGGAACACCAGGGATGGGCACTACGAGTATCTTGTCATGCCGTTCGGATTGTGCAACGCCCCCGCAGTCTTACAAGAATTTGTAAATGACATCTTCCGAGACCTTCTGTACTCCTGTGTGGTCGTATATCTGGATGATATTCTTGTCTTCTCTCCCGATCTGCCCTCCCACAGGAGAGATGTCCGTCGAGTACTGTTACGTTTAAGGGAGAATCGCCTCTATGCTAAGTTGAAGAAGTGCGCCTTCGAACAGTCCTCACTTCCATTCTTAGGATACGTGATCTCCGACTCTGGCTTGCACATGGACCCGGAGAAGGTATCTGCCGTCCTTAACTGGCTGCGTCCCCATGGGGTAAAGGCCATTCAGCGATTCCTGGGCTTCGCAAATTTCTATAGGCAGTTTATTCCTCATTTTTCCTCTTTGACTGGTCACATCTCCTCCTTGATCCGTAAGGGAGCTAATCCGCACGTCTGGTCTCCTGAAGCCGAGAACGCCTTCATGTCTCTGAAGCAAGCTTTTGCCACGGCACCCGTGCTCCATCACCCCGAGGCCAACAAACCTTTCATCCTCGAGGTGGACACCTCCGCAACCGGGGCGGGAGCAGTTCTGTCTCAAAAATCTTCCTCTGGTAGGCTGGTTACTTGCGGTTTCTTCTCCAAGTCCTTCTGCACTTCGGAGCGAAACTACTCCATCGGAGATCGCGAACTGCTTGCCATCAAGTTAGCATTGGAGGAATGGAGGCACCTGTTGGAGGGAGCCGTACATCCATTTACAATCTTTACGGATCATAAAAACCTGGCTTACCTTCGTTCAGCACAGAGACTCAATCCTCGGCAGGCCAGGTGGTCCCTGTTCTTCGGCCGATTCGATTTTGAGCTGCACTTTCATCCCGGCGACAAGAACCTCAAGGCTGACGCTTTGTCCAGGTCCTTCCTTTCTGTGGATGTGGAGGAGGAACCCACGCATATCTTGGATCCATCCAGGCTCATCATGGTGGCACCCCTCTCTCTCGTGTCGCCACCACCTGGTAAGACATTTGTACCAGAGAGGGACCGAAGACGCTTCCTACGTTGGGGACACGCTTCCAAACTTGCGGGCCATGCCGGCCTTAAGAAGACACGTGTCCTTGTCTCCCGCTACTACTGGTGGCCGACTCTTCTCCTGGATGTCCGAGACTACGTCGCTTCCTGTCCGTCCTGTGCTAAAACCAAGGTGCCCAAGCAGTTGCCTTCCGGTCTTTTACATCCGCTTCCAGTTCCATTGTCCCCCTGGCGACACATTGCCATGGATTTTATTACCGATTTACCCACGTCTGCAGATTGTACCGTCATCCTTGTGGTGGTTGACAGATTCTCGAAGATGGCACATTTCATCTCTCTTCCCGGGTTACCTTCTGCACCAGACTTGGCAAAAGTTTTCATTCACCACATCTTCCGTCTCCATGGTCTACCCCAACATATTGTCTCGGACAGAGGAGTCCAATTTACCTCTCGCTTCTGGATAGACCTTTGCAGGTCTATGGATGTCACACTTGACTTCTCTTCTTCGTATCATCCACAGTCCAATGGACAAGCGGAGCGGACTAACCAGAATTTGGTGAATTATCTCCGGCACTTTTCTAATGCCCACCAGGACGACTGGTCAGACTTACTCCCATGGGCAGAATTCACCTACAACAATCACGTCAGCGAGTCTTCTGGTAAATCTCCTTTTTTTGTCGTCTACGGGCAGCATCCTGGTGTACCGCTTCCGGTTCCCTCTGCCTCGGGTGTACCGGCGGCTGACCTTCTGTCCGGGGATTTCTCCAGGATCTGGCAGGAGACCAAGGCCGCTCTCGAGTTAGCACGCGACAGGGTAAAAAGACATGCAGACAAAAGGCGCTTGGATTCTCCGCCATATCACCCTGGTGATAGGGTTTGGTTGTCCTCCAGGTTCATTCGTCTCAAAACCCCGTCCCATAAACTAGGTCCTCGCTATATTGGTCCCTTCGAGGTCTTGGCTCGTATTAACGACGTCTCCTACAAACTACGACTTCCAGCCTCACTCCATATCCCTAATGCCTTTCATGTCTCCCTTCTAAAGCCGGTCATTCTCAATCGCTTCCAAACCTCTGCCACTCAGTCGTCGCCGCCTGTCTCCGCAGACAATGAGTTTGAGGTTAAAGACATTTTGGCCATGAAGAAGCGAAAGGGGAGGACCTTTTTTCTGGTCGATTGGAAAGGCTTTGGTCCCGAGGAGAGATCCTGGGAGCCTCTGGAGAATATTCGGGCTCCTCGTATTTTGGCTAAGTTTTTTTCCACTCTGCGGAGGGGGGCGCGTAAGGAGGGGGGGTACTGTCACGCTGCTACCGCCGCTGCCCCCGCCTGTACCTGCTCCTCTGCCGCACTCTCGGGCGGTCTCCACACCACGGTCCCGGCTCCCACGATCCTGTCGGCGGTCCTCCCTCCTCCGTCGCACGGACCCGGCGCCTGCTTCTGCCCAATCTCCTGCGCCTCATCGGGCGCGCACCCCAGGCCAGCTTCATGCTCCGCAGCGGGGGCGCGCGCACACTGTTGTCAGGCGCACGTGCGCTCCCTATCTCTCCTAAGGTCGCGCGCGCTCCCCTCCTAGCTCTGGGAGGGGCCATGACCCGGAAGTCCTGCTACGACACCCTATATCAGGCCGCCTCTTCCTACTGGCGGTGCCTGATTATCACTGATGCCCTGCTTAGTGATTCTGGCCCCTGTCCCTGTGCGCACTCCTGTCTCCTTCCTGCCGCTAAGCTGTCCCATCTTACCCCTGTCCTCTCTCCTAGGTTCTGGAGGTCAAGGTCGCGTTCCGGTCTGTCCCGGTCCCCTGGTTGTGTTGTCTAATTGGTGTCCTCGTCCTTCCGTCTCGGCCGTGCTCCCGATCTGCCCGCCAACCGTGTACCTGTTCCAGAGGAGGTCTCCCGCCTGCATCTCCGGTCTCTTGTCGGCCCTCCTGTACTCTCTCTGGGTACCAGCTGCCGTGGTGATAGTTACCTGCGGGCCTGCCCCAAACACTCCCTGTATAGGGGGTGGTCCACCTGGCCAGCTCGCCCGTGGGGGGTTCGTTGCCACGGTCCAGCAGGTCCACTCCAGGAGATCTATCATAGTCTCACATCACAGCGGGGAGGAAACACCGCAGAAGTGCTGGTCTTTTTCAAAAGCAGACTGAGAAGTTCCAACAAGAGCAAATATTGAATGTGGTCAATTTATCCTCATATCTTCTTTCGGATGCAGAAACCAAACTTCTTTCTCCTGGTATGAATTTCCTTCCTACTCATTCTAGATTAGATGTCTTTTCAACGTTAAAGGACATTAACAAATTTGTAAAAGATCTTACGGTCCGTAAACATTTTTTTGAATGCAAGGACTCTAATTCTTTTTGTTCCAATGTTTCATCAGAAATTTTTTTTTCTCAAATAAAAATTTCCAGGAGCAATGTAGCTTGTTCCATCTTACCGACTTGGATTCTACTATGGACACCACTGAACCCATTAATTAATCATTTCCTTTATGTATCAAAAATCTCTCATTTTATCCAGTGAATACTCGCACTGAAGCCATGGACTGCTTCCAAGAAAATATCGAAAGGGACATAAAAAAATTAGCAGAACATTCTGTCCCTTTTAAATCTAATTTGTCTACATCAGAAAAAGAAGCACTTGAAATTCTAAAAGGGAATTCGGACATAACCATCAAAATGTCCGATAAGGGGGGATCAGTGGTTTTGATGAACACTACTGATTATGTAACTGCCATTGATAATACAGTATGTTGATGCAAGATGATATTTATTCTAAACTGGATTTTGATCCCACTTCGCGTTTTTTACAGTACTGTAAAGCAATCATTGATACCGGTGTTTGTAAAGGTTTTTTTCCTCTACACAAGCGGATTTTCTTTTTGTAGCCAAACCTAGCATACCTATCTTACATGCCCTGCCAAAGACACGCAAACAAATTTTTCCTCCTCCCATGCACCCCGTTGTCTCAGGTATCGGCTCTTTGGGCGAACACCTGGGGCAATGGTTAGATTCTATTCTTCAACCTTTGGTTCGACGCACACCTGGTTTCTTAAAAGATTCCAGTGATGTCCTGAAATTATTTCACAACATTACTTAGGATAAAACTTGGTCATGGCTTAGTTGCGATGTAACTGCATTGTACACCAGTAAACCTCATTATGTGCCTTTAACAGCTGTTAAATTTCATTTACAGAAATTTGGTCATTTTACCAATGATTTTTCTGATTTTATTTTGCAGGTTTTGAGTTTTCTTCTTACTCGCAATTATTTTTCTTTCAATAACACACTTTTTTTTACAGAATTCAGGTGCTTCCATGGGGGCAAAATTCTCCCCTTCTGTTGCAAACCTTGTTATGTTGTGGTGGGAGGAGTTGTATATTTACAATATTATTAACCCTTTTGCAGATTCTATTCAATATTATTCCAAATTTATAGATGACCTCCTGTTAATCTGGAAGGGAGACGTGAACCACATACATTTTTTCATGGATTATTTAAATTCCAATCCATTTAAATTAAAATTTACGTTTTCGTTTGACAGTAAAACTATGTGTTTTTTGGATCTGTGTTTAGTAGGAATACCTTCTTGTACTATTGCCAGTTCCACTTACCGAAAAAAAACTGCAGGAAACACCATTCTGCATGCAGACAGTTTCCACCCTATTCAGTATTCACACTATCAAATCAATTCCTGTTGGTGAGTTTATTCGAGCAAAACGCAATTGCAGCTATTCTCTCTCCTATGAACAGGAAAGTGTCTGCATCCAGAACAGATTGAGGAATCGCAATGATCCCAAATGGTCTCTCCAAAGAGCCCATAAAATTATGGAAAAAAAAGTGTGATTCCCTTATAAATGTTGAACCAGGTTCACATGATGCGTCTTTATCTAATGAAGGAAATCTATCCTTCTAGATCTATCCTATCTAATTCTGGATCTAATTCTTGGTCTAAAAATAATAGCCCTACTTTAGTGCTTACTTATAGCACTTTTTTTAAGTCCATCTCAGATATAGTATCTCGCAATTTAAATTTACTCAGAAGTGATGACACCATGGACAAAATTCTAGCAAATGGGATTCAAATTGTTTCCAGAAGGGCTCTTACACTCGGCAATTTTCTGTCACCTAGTCTTCTTAGATCCAATAAGCACACTAAAACGAAGTGGCTGGCAACCAAGGGTTTTTTCAGAAGCGGTCATTTTCCATGTAAAACCTGTTCTCATTCGACTAAAACGCTGTCTTTTTCTAATTGTTTAACCGATAAATGATTATTTGAATTGCAACACAGATCATGTATTGTATATTATAGAATGCAAACAATGCAATTTAAAATATGTAGGTTCCACCATTAGAAAATTAAAGGAAGGTGTCCGAGAACACATCTATGATGTTATTAATCCTACGGTGCGCAGCATATCTAATGCTTCCAAACACTTTATTATGTCACACAATAGAGATTTGTCGTTTTTCGATGTTTTTGCTATTGAACAGGTAAAGAGACACATTCGTGGAGGAAATAGAGAAAAACAACTACGGGACAAAGTAGCTTTATGGATTCTTCTTCTAGATGCATGTGTTCCCACTGGATTGAATTTACGGAAAGAACTCATATTGCATTATTGAATGTGTTAGTTTTATTTGGTGGTTTTAAATGTGCATCACATGTTAATTGTTGCCACCTGTGTGTACTAGTTATATTCCCACACCCCTTCCCTTGGAGCTATACTGAGTTTAAGAACTTTTCGTTCGAAACGCGTACAGTGTCTCCTCAACCTTCCCTCCGGTTTTCCGGTCGGGTTCATGCATTTTTTGTATTTTGTATACCTATTTTATGGATATCTAAATAAAATGTTTGGGATTTTACCCTTTTGAGCTGGACCGTCCTTTCCGTATTTTGTCTACTGCCTGACAGAGCTGTGGCCCGTGCTTGAAAGCGACATGGAAGTATAAAGGGTGAGCTGAACACTTTTTTTTCTTGCATCTTTTATACTGATATCAAGTTCAAACAGTTGCCATTACAACAGGTTATGAGTGGACTACAAAGGAGCATCTTAAAGAAGAAGTTACAGGTCTGTGAGAGCTAGAAATCTTGCATGTTTTTAGGTGACCAAATACTTTTCCACCATAATTTGAAAAATAAAGCTTGCCAAATCAGACAAGGAGATTTTCTGGATTTATTTTCTAATTTTGACTCTCATAGTTGTGGTCTACCTATGATGTCAATTACAGGCCTCTCTCATGTTTTTAAGTGGGAGAACTTGCACAATTGGTGGCTGACAAAATACTTGATAAGCTGCACAGTCCTGACCTCAAATTCCTTGAACACCTTTGAGATCACGGAAAATGGAAAATGGAGCTTGTGAGCTAGGCCCTCTTGCCTAACATCAGTGCCTGACCTCACAAATGTTCTACCAGATAAATGGGCAAAAATTCACCCAGACACAGACCAAAATCATTGGACCAAGTTACTTTTAATGTCTATAGAATTCATTGTAATACACGATCTTTAAGTGGAAATGTGTAGGTGTCTCCGTAGTGCATCACATCTTGATGAAGATTCTCTTTACAGAGAACCTGTCATGTAAAAAATCACTATTAACCTGCAGATATGGGGATAATCTGCAGGTTAAATGCATCCTGGATCTGCCAGGCACGCACAGTGAGAGCCTCGCTGCTGGGAGGAAATGACTTTATTCCTTCTGGTAGGTTTGGGCTTTCAGTCATTGTCATGGGCTGGTCCAGATTCAGTCATCGCTCAGAGTAGAGTCAGTAGCAGCTGTAAGTGTGACCCCAGCAGTGACAACCAGCTCTGCATCATTATCATAGGCTGCATTCATGTACAGTGGGGCAAAAAAGTATTTAGTCAGTCAGCAATAGTGCAAGTTCCACCACTTAAAAAGATGAGAGGCGTCTGTAATTTACATCATAGGTAGGCCTCAACTATGGGAGACAAACTGAGAAAAAAAAATCCAGAAAATCACATTGTCTGTTTTTTTTTCATTTTATTTGCATATTATGGTGGAAAATAAGTATTTGGTCAGAAACAAGCAATCAAGATTTCTGGCTCTCACAGACCTGTAACTTCTTCTTTAAGAGTCTCCTCTTTCCTCCACTCATTACCTGTAGTAATGGCACCTGTTTAAACTTGTTATCAGTATAAAAAGACACCTGTGCACACCCTCAAACAGTCTGACTCCAAACTCCACTATGGTGAAGACCAAAGAGCTGTCAAAGGACACCAGAAACAAAATTGTAGCCCTGCACCAGGCTGGGAAGACTGAATCTGCAATAGCCAACCAGCTTGGAGTGAAGAAATCAACTGTGGGAGCAATAATTAGAAAATGGAAGACATACAAGACCACTGATAATCTCCCTCGATCTGGTGCTCCACGCAAAATCCCACCCCGCGGGGTCAGAATGATCACAAGAACGGTGAGCAAAAATCCCAGAACCACGCGGGGGGACCTAGTGAATGAACTGCAGAGAGCTGGGACCAATGCAACAAGGCCTACCATAAGTAACACACTACGCCACCATGGACTCAGATCCTGCAGTGCCAGACGTGTCCCACTGCTTAAGCCTGTACATGTCCGGGCCCGTCTGAAGTTTGCTAGAGAGCATTTGGATGATCCAGAGGAGTTTTGGGAGAATGTCCTATGGTCTGATGAAACCAAACTGGAACTGTTTGGTAGAAACACAACTTGTCGTGTTTGGAGGAAAAAGAATACTGAGTTGCATCCATCAAACACCATACCTACTGTAAAGCATGGTGGTGGAAACATCATGCTTTGGGGCTGTTTCTCTGCAAAGGGGCCAGGACGACTGATCCGGGTACATGAAAGAATGAATGGGGCCATGTATTGTGAGATTTTGAGTGCAAACCTCCTTCCATCAGCAAGGGCATTGAATATGAAACGTGGCTGGGTCTTTCAACATGACAATGATCCAAAGCACACCGCCAGGGCAACGAAGGAGTGGCTTCGTAAGAAGCATTTCAAGGTCCTGGAGTGGCCTAGCCAGTCTCCAGATCTCAACCCTATAGAAAACCTTTGGAGGGAGTTGAAAGTCCGTGTTGCCAAGCGAAAAGCCAAAAACATCACTGCTCTAGAGGAGATCTGCATGGAGGAATGGGCCAACATACCAACAACAGTGTGTGGCAACCTTGTGAAGGCTTACAGAAAACGTTTGACCTCTGTCATTGCCAACAAAGGATATATCACAAAGTATTGAGATGAAATTTTGTTTCTGACCAAATACTTATTTTCCACCATAATATGCAAATAAAATGAAAAAAAAACAGACAATGTGATTTTTCTGGATTTTTTTTTCTCAGTTTGTCTCCCATAGTTGAGGTCTACCTATGATGTAAATTACAGACGCCTCTCATCTTTTTAAGTGGTGGAACTTGCACTATTGCTGACTGACTAAATACTTTTTTGCCCCACTGTATATTGTGTGATTGTAGATTGCCTAAAAATTTGTAAGGTTGTCATCTTTATATTAAACTACAATAGATAGGCTAAAGATCCCAGCATCATAACTGTTATTCTGACTCCATGACTAAGCTGCAAGTGTGGGGGTTTTGAGACACAGTTTCTAGGCTGTCTCTTTTAAACCGTACTCACATGTAATGATGTCCTCAGATAGTTTAAATCGACAGTAGAAGACAGCTATGAAGATTCCAGAATGTGGTTTATTTTCCAGCTGAATTCTTGTAAATATGCACACATACAGCAGGTAAAAAATACTTTTCAGAAACAGGACTGCATACACATGAACTTCTAAGATGGCTGATAAATGGTGAATGAGGAAGAAGGGAGGGGTTACTGACATTAGTGCTACACAAGAAACAGAAAGGAAGAGAGAAAGGACAAAATACTAAAGAGGGCAAACCTTCTTGCATAGCAATGAAACAACACAATATAACAACACAATGATAATGAAATACTGTTTGTATGATTCTCAAATCATAAGACGTGACATTGTATCAAGAAATCATCTAGTAAGACCTCAATTTTGGTCTAATTTAAACCTGTTAAAAACAAAATTACAGATCACCTTCTTGCACACTTCATGAGTAAGGCCGGTTTCACATTTGTGGTTGAGTCCGCAGCGTGTGATGTGCATACATCCGCATGCGTCCTACGTACCTATCTTTAACATGAGGTATGAAAGGACATGCGTTTGTATGTGTTCGGGTGCGTTTGCGTACGGTTACATTGTTTCACGGTATGCGGCGGGGCGTGACGAACGCATCGTGTTGCCTTTTTTGCGGTGTCAAATATCCGGAGCCATCCACATGTGGATAACTGTGTAAAAAAAAAGCCAGAAGTGTGGATAATACATACATACCCTCTGATCCCGGCTCAGAAACCAGCGAATTCAGTGCTGGAAGGATTCATAAGTCTGCAGTCACACAGAGTAACTGCACACCTATCATTATGAACTGGACAACCCCTTTAAGATATTAACACTGGAAAGTATAGGAGAAGCTTTGTGATTTATTTATTTCTTTATCCATCCATGAAAATCACTGTTAACACACTGGTGGTAAAAAGGAATAAACGGATAACACACTGATGGTAAAAAGGAATACACGGATGACACACTGATGTAAAAAACGGACACATGGATGACACACTGATGGTAAAAGCAGATACTCGGATGACACACTGATGGTAAAAACAGATACAAGGATGACAAACTGATGGTAAAAACAGGCAAACGGATGCTAAAAATGGTCACACGGATAACACATTGATGGTAAAAATAGACACACTGATGGTAAAAACGGACACACTGATGACACACAGATGACACACTAATAGGACTCACTTATGCACATCACTAATGACACCAGTTCCATTTTTTCACATACGTGTTTAAAAATGGACGTCTGAACGAGGCCTTACCTATACTTTTAATGCTAGAATTAAAACCTGAATATACTTGAAAATAGAAAACTTTATTCCTTCTTTTGCATAAACTAAATTGTGCAAAGACAAATCGATAATAAACAATGTAGAATAAAAAATAATATTATAATATTTGCTTTAATAAATTAATCTCTAGTTGTAAAAATAATTTTGGACACAATTTTGCTTTCAATCACCGCTAATCATATGGAAAGAGCTATAAGAGCAGATAATACCTTTTTGTTTTGTGCGCAGTTTTAAACATTGGAAGATGCTTCAGTAGTAAATCACAGTTTTGGCTCACGTAATATTATGAAAGTGCAGGCATTGAACTGACTTACATTAATCAATCTAGCATGAGAGACAAAAAACCCACAACAACATTTTTTTTTTTCAACGGCGAATCAATGCATAATATCAGGGGATTTTAGTTTATTGTCCCGGTGAGCCTTTCCCTAAAAGGATTTAGATAGCAAAAGAATGTAAGAAAAATCAGCTTCATGTTTTCTGCATGCAGAGAAGAAAACATAATAAATTAGTTGGGGGAAGGAGTGAAATAAAGGCCAGGGGTAAACGGAGTTTAATTGTGTGAGCTGTACTTCCCCTTATGGTTCCTGCCAGCTGCTGCTGTTATTGCTACCTTCTTGTTTTAAGCTGAAAGCAGTGATGGATAGACATATGCAGACACACAAAAGAACCTATTTGGACTGGCATGTCAGCTCATCTTTATCAAATGTTGCACAGGTATATTTTGCTGCCATGGTCCATTACCCCAGAATGGCGTGCCTGAAATGTTTGTCTGCAGTGTTGTCTCTGCTCCCTCTTTTGTTACATCGCCAAACTTATACCTAAATAGTGTCAACTATTATGAATCTGAAAAAAAATGGAAGAAAGGAGTGTACCAGAAATAAATAAAAAGCTAAAGATGAGTGGTATAGGTAGTCGGAGTGAAGAAACACAGGCTTCTTTCTCTATGGCATCCTATAGCAAAGAGAGGTAAAGTGACTGATCGGTATTATTATAAGACAGTTGTAGCTCAGGGCAGGTGAGTGGTGTGTTAATGAGACGCCACCTCCTGTTTTCTGACAGATGACTGTCATTGTTCCACTGCTGCCATCAAACTGATTGATGGCCAGGTTACTCTGCCCTGCAGTTGGAGCAGGGCTGTCTTCTTTCTTGTGCTGATGTGTCTAATCTGATGACCTGAAGATGACCTAGCAGAGGTGGAGCTGAAAATTAGAATGTAATTTTGCCAAGTTAAATTAAATACTGAAGATGGTAAAGAGTTGCGCTTGACTTTAATAAATAAATATAAGCTCTCTGAGCCGAGACAAGGTGACAAGTACAATTTAACTAATAGAATTCCCGAGAACATGCTTGAAGTGTATGTACTGTGTGGATAAAGAAGGAACCAAATATTTAGTGATTACACAGGAATTCTTTTTTAGTTAATTAATATCAAACAGAACTATAACACAACAACATCTTTAGGATGCAGCACATTTTCATCAATAAATAACAAGTGGCAAATTTGCCAGCATTTACTTGAGAGTTCAACTTTCTGCTATCCATAGTCCTTGTAGATAGGCTTCTGGAGCGCCCGCCTGGGCAGTGGGGTACTCTGTTCCGGGCCACTTCTTAAAGGAGCAGTGTCACAGCGGCGATGACCCAGTCCATGGCCCTCGGCGTCCAATAAAAGGGGTATATTTACAGGGGATGAAATAAAAAGTTTGTAATGAGTGTTCGTGACGCCACCTGTGGTATCTGATCAGAATTGACCAGCGCTGCAGTGCAGATCAGCTGGGACTGATGGTGATACAGCAGAGTTGGTATAGCTCCCCACAGGTAGAGCTTTGTCCCAGGGCAGATGAAAGATGTTGAGAAAGATGGTGATGTAGTAGTTAGCAAGGGATGTAGCGGTGTTGAGAAGGTATTGTAGAAAGAATTCAAAGGACACAACAAAGTGAAGTTTCCACTACCTTTTACTGTGGTTTGTAGGTACAGTCTAGGGCTCAAGTTACAGTTTGTACAGGAGTCAATCAGCCTGAAAGCAACTTGGGAATCTCTCTATAAAGGTGGGTTGTGAGGTCTCCTTTCTAGCGCCATTCTCTTAGGTACTTGCAGTTGTGAACTCCACTCAAGTTCCTCTTTCTGTCTGTTACTTCGGTAGAACTCCACTCGCATGACAGGCAGCTGTAGCCTCCTTCAGGAATCGCTCCACTATGGTGTCTCCAGCTCACACACGTGCTGCTGTGTCATCGAGTCTCAGTTGGGACAGAGGATCTGCATCCTCTTGTCCTCTGGATTCTGCTATGGGACCTTTAGCATCCACACAGCCTCCAGTCTCTGGCGCTTACGCTTAGGGGTGAGCTTCTCTATAACTCCAGTCCCCCAGCTCTTTTTCCACATGTCCTCTCACTTCCCCTGTTCAGGCTCAACTCCCTAACTCCCTCCTCCTGAACAGAGAATGCAGCTCCCCTGAAGTCAGGTTTAGACCTCCCTCTGCTAGACTGGAACAGGAACTGTGTTGTATGCTGAAACTACCTGATAGAGAAATCCCTTCCTTGTCTCCAGGCATGACATCACTCCCCCTGGAGGGAAGTAAGGCCACTGTGGAACCGTACTCCCAGGGTGCCACATTCCCCATAGTGCAATTCAGTACTCCTGGACTGAGGAAACATAAAAGAGAAATAAAGCATAAGTTTTTACAAGACCTTAACAACAAATATCTAAATTTCAGCAAAGTCCTGAAATAGGGTGTCCTTTTCACCTTAACAAAGTATAATAGGAGGGAACCGTCTCAAACCCTCAACGTAGGCCTTGGGTCAGCTACAAGGCATGGCTGGTCTCCCTTTTGGACCACATCTTCGGCCACACCAGACGGTTTTTGTTCTGTGGTCATTAGTGCTAACTATTTACAAGCATTGTCCTGGTCACTAAGAGTCCAGTGTTCCAATTGTCCATAAGAATGCTCAAAAGTTCTTACAGTAGTCTCTGTAGGATCAAATACTTAGTAGTTGCAATTATAAACATTTCTAACTTATTTACATTTCAGATTTACATATACTGTTTGCATTTTAGTCTATACCGAGCTGGGATCTCACCTTTTGTACTACGGGTAGATCTACGCAGCATGGGTACCTCTAATGGCCTAATTTTGCTTAGTGTGCCTGTTGGTAAGCTGGGCAGTAGCCGTCTGTGACTTCTCAGACTCACTGTGGGACTGACAGAATCACTGCTAGCAGGGGGCAGAATTTTGCATTCCTCTGCTGATGTGGCATCTGTTACTGGAGCCGACGAGTCTTGAGTCTCTGCTACTTCAGGTGCAGTAGGCTGGGGAAAGATTAAGACAGGAATCACGATAGTTTGATTCACTCTTGTACAATTTGAAGTGAACTCACCGAGTACAGTGCTGACCTTTTCTTCTTCTTTCACTGCCTGAAGAATGTCCTTATCTCCAATCTTTTCCTTTAGTTGGTCAGGGCATGGTTTTAGGTGATCCCTTGACACTGCTGCTGAGGTTTCTCCTCCATCTTTGCTGATAAGGCACATCTTGGAATTGTCAAAGTTTGAAAGCATGATGGTATATGGTTCAGCTTCCCATTGATCATCAAGTTTGTGTACTCGTCTTTTCCTTTTGAGTACCTGTTCTCCAGGCGACAAGGGAACTGCAGGTGCGTGCTGATTGTAGTTCCTTTCCTGCTTCTGTCTTGCCTGAGCTAGACTCTTCTCTATGCATTCTTGCACTTTGTGGTAGTGTTGCTGTCACTCTGTATCCCAATCTGCATCTGGAGATGTTACCTCAGATGTCAGGACTCCCATATCCAAGTCAATTGGCAACTTGGCATGCCTTGCTCTCATCAAGTAGGCTGGAATACAGTTGGTGGAGTTTACAGGGATGTGATTGTAGAGATATACCATATCTGGTAACTTCTCTGGCTACAGATTTCTCTCTTCCAAGGGCAAGGTCTTCAAGAGGTCAATTACCACTTGGTTCATTTTCTCACACATGCCATTTGTCTGTGGATGACATGGCGTTGTCCTGATTTTCTTGCAGGCATACAAGTTACAAAACTACTGGAACACTTCTGCTACAAAGGCTGGGCCTTGGTCAGTAAGCACTCGTTCTGGGTATCCGTGTGGTCGACAAAAGTGTCGTTGAAACGCTTTGGCAGCTGGAACCTTGAGTAGTGGTCAACGATGGTGAGGGCGTAGACATAGCCTGTGCAGCTTGGGACGAGCTTTACATGGTCTAAAGCTATCAACTCAAGTGGCTGTTTGGTGATTGTTAGCTGTAATGGGGCTCGCTGGCTGTTATGGTCCTTCCTGCGCAGGTTGCATGGTCCACACTCCTAGCACCAATCTTCAATAGCCTTCCTCATACCAGCCCAGTAGAATCTCTCTTGGAGCAGGGTCTCCAATTTCTTCCATTCGAAGTGTCCTGCTCCATTGTGGTACGCTTCCAAGACCATTGATGCATCTCGTTTCGGGACTACCACCTGCCAGACCAGTTCGTGAGTTCGGACGTTGACACTCCTCTGACACTGCTTTCCCTCATAGATGAACAGTCTGCCCTTCTCCTTCTACAACTGTTGGGTCTCTGATGGAGCATCTGGACAAGGGCACAAGTCAGCTTGCATCAGTAGCTCCTTTACCAGGAGGACAGCTGGGTCGCTATCCTGCGTTTTTGCCCACTCATGGTGAGGCAATGGGTTTAGTGTAGCCTCTTTCATGATGTAGTGCTTGTTCTTCACACCTTGGGTGTGTTGGGCTGCAATTGGCCAGTGAAAGGCAGGTAACTCGAGTTCTTCGAGTGCTTCTGGATCTTCTCCCCATCTGGCTAGTTGGGTATTCTGGACAGCACATCAGCATTGGCGTTCTTATGTCCCACTCGGTACTTGATGGTAAACTCGCAGTTGGACAACTAGGCCATCCTTTGCTGCTCCAGTGCACCTAGCTTTGCTGTTTCCAAGTGAGTCAGTGGGTTGTTGTCCGTTAAGATTATAAACTTGGCTGCAGCTAGGTAGTGTTTGAATCGTTCAGTCGCAGCCCAGATTATGGCGAGGAACTCCAGTTTAAAGGAGCTGTATTTGTCAGGGTTCAGTGGGACGAAGCTTCCTGCTGGCATAGGAGATCACTCTTTCTTTGCCATTCTGTACCTATGACAGTACTGCTCCCAGTCCCATGATGCTGGCATCAGAATAAAGGAAAAATGGTTGGTCATAGTCTGGCCAGAACTTAATCTCCCGTGAGAGCCAAATTTAATTGAGTGAAGGACCTTTCCAGTTCCTCATTCCAGTCAAATGTAGGACTCTTCTTTCTGGCCTTCTTGGGCTCGCCCACGAGAAGATTTTGCAGGGGTGCGGCTATTTCAGTAAAGCCCTTGATGAACCTTTGGTAGTAGCCTACCAACCCAAGGAATTGACGTATTTCATGGATGTTGCTGGGCCTCTGCCAATCCCGGATAACAGTGACTTTGTCAGGGTCCAGTGCTACACCTTCTGCACTCACTACATGGCCCAGGTACTGCACCTTGGGCTTTAGGAGGTGGCATTTGAACGGCTTCATTTTCAGACCAAAGTTGGACAGAGCTTCGAACACTTCGGCCAGGTGCTCCAAATGGTCTTCATAAGTCTTGGAGAAGACAATAACATCATCAAGGTACAACAGAACTGTCTCAAGGTTCTTGTGTCCAAGACAGCACTCCATCAACCTCAGGAAAGTTCCTGGTGCGTTGCAAAGCCCAAATGGCATGTAGTTGAATTCTGAGAGGCACAATGGTGTTGCAAAGGCGGTCTTCTCTTTGTCTGCCTCTGCCACGGGAACCTGCCATTACCCACTAGTGAGATCCAAGGTAGAGAAATAGTTAGCGGTTCTCAATGCAGCTAGTAATTTCATTTTCCTAGGTAAAGGATAGGAGTCCTTGTGGGTAATGCTGTTAATGTTCCTGTAATCAACACACATCCTCATTATACCATCATTCTTTCTTACAAGGACAAGTGGAGCTGCCCAGGGGCTTCAACTGTCTCTGATCACCCCAGCCCCCTTCATCTCTCGTAACATACTCTTTGCACATTGATAGTGAGCTGGGGGTACAGGCCGATACTTCTCTTTAATGTGCGGATAATTTCCAGTGGGGATATGATGTTGGACCCCTTTTACTTGCCCAAAGTCTAAAGGGTGTTTGCTGAATACCCGTTCAAACTCTTGGACCACTCGGTAAACCCCATTCTTTTGGTGTGGAAGGGTGGAGTCAGTGCCTATGTGCAGCTGCTGACATGAATCCTTCAGCTGTTTTGCAGAGCCATTGTCCTCTGCCTGGTTGGATCAGTCCAAGGTTTCTGCTGTCTGTATTGCATTGTTATTGACAGTGAACAGCTTAGCAACTGTGGCATACCGAGGTAGTGTGGCCTCCTCCTCCCTACAATTTAAGATGTGTACAGGTACCCTCCCCTTGCGGACATCAGCTACACCTCTGGCTGTCAGGACCGTAGGCCTACTATCAGAATACACTGGTTCTACCAGGACTTGGTAGTCTCTTCCACTGAGGCCTATGGCTGCCCGACACCAAATTAACATTTCACTCCTTGGGGATATTGCAATGGGGAATGAATCACTCACTCTGAAACTGCCAACTTCTCCACCAGATAGCTCTACCTACTGTCTTTGCATCAGGGCCTTGATCTCCTTTTGCAGGACCGGTGTCTCACTGGAACCAGCAGTTTTGGCTACCTGTTGCAACAAAACAATAACCTCGGCAAGACAATTTTCTATTACATTAATACCTAAGGTCATTATTGGGTTACATTCTTGTTGATCAATGTCTACAATTATCAAAACTTGTTTTTTTAACTCTACTCGCCCCACCTTAATGGTCACCTCCTTACACCCCACTTGTGGCAAAGACTGACCATTGTTGGCAACTACTGTCAGCTCCTCATCTGGGTCATGAGTAATTTCAGAGTCAGCCAAATACCGTTTGTAAAGAATATATGGCATAGTCGTTACCTGAGAGCCAGTGTCCAGTAAGGCGTTCATGGGGATGCCGTCAATCACAACTGGTAAAATCTCAGCCCCTCACAATGATGTCGTGGAGGCGCCGATTGGAACACAGAGAATTTTTTGGTAGACAGCAAAATTAATGGCTCCATTTATCACAGAAAGTCTTCCAGGTCCTGAAGCAACAAAATAGCCCAAAACCATCACACTACCACCACCATATTTTACTGTTGGTATGATGTTCTTTTTCTGAAATGCTGTGTTACTTCAGTGCCAAATGTAATGGGACATACACCTTCCAAAAAGTTGAACTTTTATCTTGTCAGTCCACAGAGTATTCTCCCAAAATTCTTGGGGATCATCAAGATGTTTTCTGGCAAAACTGAGACGAACCTTTATGTTCTAATTGCTCAGTTGTGGTTTTTGTCTTTGAACTCTGTCATGCAGGCCATTTTTACCCAGTCTTTTTCTTAAGGTGGAGTCATGAACACTGAGTCAAGTGAGGCCTGCAGTTCTTTGGATATTGTTGTGGGGTCGTCACTGCGCTCTTGGAGTAATTTTGGTTGGCTGACCACTCCTGGGAAGATTCACCACTGTTTCATGTTTTCACCATTTGTGGATAATGGCTCTCACTGTGGTTTGCTGGAGTCCCAAAGCTTGAGAAATGGCTTTATGTTCCAGACTGATAGATCTCAAATAATTTGTTTCTCATTTGTTCCAGAGTTTCTTTGGATCGTGGCATGATGTCTAGCTTTTGAGGAGCTTCTGGTCTACTTTACTTTGTCAGGCAGGTCATATTTAAGTAATTTCTTGATTGAGAACAAGTGTGACAGTAATCAGGCCTGCGTGTGGCTAGGGAATTTGAACTCAGCTTCCCAAAGATGAGAAAAACCACAGTTAATTTACGTCTTAAGGAGGGGGGTAATCACTTTTTCACACATGGCCTGTAGGATTGGATTTTTTTTTACCTTAATAATAAAGACCTTCTTTTGAAAATTGCATTTTGTGTGTACTTGTGTTATCTTTGTCTAAAATTTAAACTTGTTTGGTGATCTGAAACATTTAAGTGTGACAAACATGCAAAAGAATGGGAAATCAGGAAAGGAGCAAACAGTTTTTCACACAACTGTATATGGGTCCATGTCATAACATGTTTTATGACCATGACTAGAAAATGTGGTCATAATTTGGTGTTTTCATTAAACAAACATATTATTATTTGTGGGATAACCTTTTCACTGAAATGTAAAAATTTTTAGAACTACATTACTGTTTGATGTTTGGCAGTGAGATATTCTTTTTTACTGGCTCACTGTGTATTTTTAAAATGATTTATAATTTCAGTACAGAAATAAGTACTATCTCTGATAAGGATACATCAAATATAGTTTATAGCTTAACTTTAATTTATCAAAATGTATTAAATATTTTACAGCTGGGACCTCCTTCAGGAGATTACTCGTGTATTACAATCATTTAACATGCACTACATCCAATATAATTTTGTGTGCTGTTTATTATATCAAAATTTATTACCAAGTCTATGAGAGGTATGATCAAACATTTTACTTTGCAGGACAGCTATAATAAATTAAAGCATATAAGCATATGGTTAGCATTTTTCCAGTTATAGAAATCTTTAGATATCAAGATAAAAAAAATGACAGAGATAGTGAGGCATTGTCATTATCAGGCAATCACAATGAGTTTGTAAAGAATATTGGGTTAAGAACAATCAGTAGATAACTGCAAGTTGGTAACAGTGAGTGAAATTTCTCATGAAAAAGCATGATGAATCTAGGCAAAAGTATAGAACAATAGTTAAAAAAAAAACCCTAAAGATCAATAGTGTACACAGTGAAAATATAAATGCTGTCATCAAGTGGCCAGCCATGGTCCATACAGCAAGCAGCTGGATAAAAAATAAAACGAGAGACCAAATAACTAAGGTTACAAAGCTTGCAGATAAATCTTTTAAGAATTGCCCTATTAAATAGTAAATGCATTGTCTAGATAACTAGTTTATGCAATGTCCTAATATATTTAATTCCGTGTTTGAATAAATGGTGCTTGTTATAATGCCCAGAGTCTTAAAGGAAATTTTGAAGCATTGGCCCTCTAACTCCTCTAGGAATTTGATTAAGAAAATAGCCTCTTAAAAGAAGACGTGGGCAGGAACTTTAGTGCCACCTATTACAAGTAGCAATCTTAAAACTTAATATCGACCCTTTAAAGGGCGTTGAAACAGGACTAAGGATAAGTAACCAAATTAAAAACTTTATTTGTGGACACATGTCTTAGGGTGTTTGCCTCTCAGGAGTGCAAATTAGGAAAGAGCAGGTGTGGCTGAAAGGCTCTGACAGATGGCAAAGTTTTTCCTTATGGAGTGTACCTCGTTGGCATAAGGCTGGGAATTTAAATATTGAAATAGCCTCTTCAGAGGGGAAAAGGGTGGGAACTCTAGAGCCAACTATTGGAAGTAGCTATCCTAAAAGTCAATATCGACCTTATAAAGGGTCTTGCCACATGATTTAATAGGATAATTTCCGGTCTTGAAAAATTTGTGCCTATATGTACAAAATGATTGGCACTCCTTTTATACTTTGAATTTAGTTTTTTCATTCAGTCTCATTTCAACAAGTCTTTAAAATCCAGACCTTAGCCATGCAGTCTGCCTTTACAAATATTTGTAAAAGAATGGGTTTTTCTAAAGGGCTCACTTCATTCAAGCACATGACTGTAATAGGATGCCATCATTGCAACAAATCAATTCATAAAATTTAATTTCTCCTAAATATTTAAATATTTCACAATCAGTTATGACTGATATTATTGGAAAGTGGAAATATATATAACATTCACAACTTGCGTAAAGTTACAAAATGGGGTCGCCAAGTGTTGAGATGCATAATATATAAAAGTTCCCGAAGCTCTGATGCTTTAATCCCTTCCTGACAATTTACGTAATAATTAGTGTTGAGCATTCCGATACCGCAAGTATCAGGTATCGGCCGATATTCACTGTTTCCGAATTCCTATACTGAGTTCCGATACTTTTAGCATATCGAATACCGGAATCGGAAGTTCCCATAATTCTATGAGCCAATTTGATTTGATTCTGCCAATGACAATCCTCAGAAGTGTGGGCACATCCTGTTAGGCATGTAGGCATGTTAACGAATGGCATGGCTGTGATTGACTGCTGAAATGATGTCATGATGCACTATTAAAGCCGCCGCCGCCGCTATTTCTGGTTCACTCTGCTGTGAATTCAGTTAGGGACAGGCTGCTGTTCAAGACTCTGAGGGACAGTTAGTGATAGCGATTTTCAAAATCATATTGTGCTTTACCCAGGCTACATTCTCAATAAGTGTAGCTTTCTTTTGCCTTGCAGCAGTGTTCACAGCTGTCTGCAAGGTCTGTGTGAGTGCAGCTCACGCTGTGTAGTGTGTACTGCAGGCACGTCTGCTTGTAGGCCGCTCAGAGTGTGTCACTGCCTCATACATATTTTTCTTTTATTGCTGCAAATTTTTCATTCTCCTATTAGTGTGCAATTGCATCCCTCCGTATCCATATATGTTGGTTGCAACCACTATAGGAGTAGAGAGCGGAGCCTTTCTGCAGCCTTTCAGTGCTAGTGCCCATTTATCTGCACTGTTCACGGCTGTCTGAGAGGTCTCTGTGTGAGTGCAGCTCACGCTGTAGGGTGTCCTGCAGGCACGTCTGCTTGTAGGCTGCTCAGCGTGCGTCACTGCCTCACACATATTTTTCTTTTATTGCAGCTCATTTTTTATTCTCCTATTAGTGTGCATCCATCCGTATCCATCTACATTGGTTGGTTGCAAACACAATATAGGAGTAGATAGAGGAGCCTTTTTTCTGGCTTGTGCCCTTCAGCTGCAGCCAGATTAGTATTACCCTATTTTTTGGAGCCTCATCTTTTGCATTGTAGGTTACCTTCCTGCATTGTAATACTGTAGCTCCAAAAAGTTTGTGATACTATCGCTTTCAAATCTTTGGTCACATCCTTTTATTTTTTTTTCAAAAAAAACCAAAAACAAAATAAAGATCACCAAACACTACATTTGACAGTTGTGTAGGCCACACTAGCTCCTATTAAAGTGTAGTCCACACACACACTTCATAAAATTAGTATTTCTTATACCTGTTACCAGCTGTTAAGGAATAAGCACACTAAGCCCCCCCTTTGTACTTTTCTGCCTATCTTTATCAGTCTACCAAGATGAAGAAGGCAGGGAGTAAGGCACATGGGCATGGAGTTTCAGCAGGGAGAGGACGTGGGGATTATGAAGGGAGAGGACGTGGGGATTCTGTGCCTGCTGCGGGCACCAGTGAGTCAGCATCCCCCAGTTTTAGCAGGCAACAGTCCTTAATGCGCAGCTTTGTAGGACCTCGCTGTACCCCACTGCTGCGGGAGGAACAAATTGAAGCCGTTGTCGGATGGATGGCAGCTAACGCATCGACTTCAGTGACTTCCACGTCCTCTCAGGGCCATAGCACTGAAGAGCAACCATCTGTCTCTTCACCACCTGCCAAAGTGCCCAGGCAGTCTGAGAGCCCTGGACAGGAGCCATCACAGTCTCTACTTCTGTTCTCTGAATCTTTTGGCTTGGAAAGAGGGAGCCAGCCAAGCAGCATTCAAGAATGTGAAGAAGAGGGAGTACGCAGTGATGCGCAACTTCTTTGTCCCTCTGAATCTGAAGAGGTGGGTGGGCCAGTGCCTATGGTCAGCACACCTCAGTACGCATCAGATGATGACGAGACTCAGGTGCCACTTTCTGGTGCGTACGCTGCTGGCGAGACAGCCCAGGAGAAGCAGGTGTTTGAAGAGGGGAGTGAAGATGATGAGGTCCTTGACCCATCATGGCGTGAGGAACAGGAAGGTGGTGGGAGCAGCTCTGAGGCAGAGATTCCCCGAACGGCCAAAACAGGAGGGAAAGGGAGGGGGCAGACTTGGTTGCCTGTAGCCTCCACTTCGGCACCCGGTTGGAGCATTCCTCTTCCAAAGGCCAAAATGGGCGCTCCCAAGACTTGCAGTGCGTGGTCCTTTTTTGACACAGTTGCAGATGACATTTGCTTTGTCAAATGCAAGCTGCGTCATCAGAAAGTCAAAAGAGGGAAAAACATCAGCAACCTCAATACCACAAATATGTGGAAACATGTGCGGACCAAGCACGAGGTGGAGTTACACAGACACACTGAAGATGTAGGCCAACGTACAGCACCACCTAACACCTCTTCAGCTCGTGTTGGGGCCTCTTCCTCCAGCTCACACACAGCTGGTTCGGCTTCCTCACAGGATCGCCAAGGAAGAACCTCTGGCACTGTTGTCCGGAGACCCTGTGACATTCCACCCACAGCACCACGTTCCCAGTCATCCTCACACTCCCAGGCCACTCTACAGCCATCGGTAGAACAGGCATGGGAAAAGAGGAGGCCATACTGGGCAAACCATGCCCGAGCACAGGCTCTGAATGCTGGCATTGCCAAACTACTGGCCCTTGAAATGCTCTCATTCAGGCTGGTGGAGACTGACACCTTCCGGAACTTCATGGCATTGGCAGTCCCACAATACACCATGCCCAGCCACTTTTATTTCAGCAGGCAAGCCGTCCCTGCCCTGCAAAAGCATGTGGAGGGAAAAATAAAACATGCGCTACTAAACGCCGTCAGTAGAAAGGTCCACCTGACCACTCATGCGTGGACCAGTAACCATGGACAGGGACGATACCTTTCCCTCACTGCCCATTGGGTAAATGTTATGGAGCCGGGTACAGATCTGGAGAGTGGCGCTGTACGTGTTCTGCCAACTCCACGGATTGCAGGAATCCAGTCTGTACACATTGACTCCTCCTCCTACTTAAGTTCCTCAGAAACAGCGCTGCAGGAGCCTGTTACGACCGATATGACCACAGCCGTGGCCAAACGTCAACAGGCCGTACTCAAATTAATTTCTTTGGGGAATCGAAGCCACACAGCGCAGGAGCTCTGGGATGCCATCAAGCAGGAGAGCGATGTTTGGTTTGTGCCAGCGAATCTCTAGCCGGGCTTGGTAGTGTGTGACAATGGCCGAAATCTGGTGGCAGCTCTGGGCCTAGGCAACCTCACTCACATCCCATGTCTGGCACATGTGCTGAACTTGGTTGTGCAGAGCTTTCTGAGGGACTATCCGGATCTTGATGCACTGCTGCACAAGGTCCGCAGAGAGTGCGCTCACTTGCGGCGTTCCAGCACGGCAAGATCGCGCCTTGCTGCTCGGCAGCGCTGATTATGCCTTCCGGAACATCGCATCATATTTGACCTACCCACCAGGTGGAATTCAACGTTACATATGTTGGAGCGGTTGTGTGAGCAGCAGGCAGCAGTCATGGCACAAACAAGACGCACTGTACCCCGGTCAAACTTCAGCACCACTGAGTGGGCCTCTATGAAGGACATCTGCCTCGTTTTGCATGCCTTCGATGATTCCACGCTGATGGCGACTGCAGATGATGCACTAGTCAGCATGACTGTCCCCCTTATCTGCCTGCTTCAAAAAACACTGCAAGCACTAAAGGTACTGTCACACTTAGCGATGCACAAGCGATCCCGACCAGCGATATGACGCGGTCAGGATCGCTGGTGCATCGCTAAGTAGTTGCTAGTGAGCTGCCACACAGGCAGATCTCACCAGCGACATCGCTGGGGATGGGGGTCGCTACTTACCTGTCACACTAGGCGATCCTGCGTCCTCCCGCCCGCGTCCATGCGTCGCTCGTCGTCACAGCAGGAAGCGCCGGAGGAAGCTGACGACGAGAAACTTTCCAGCCTGTTCTCGTGCGATCAGCGATAACCAGCGGGGGAGCCGGTTGGAGGTAAGTATCACACACAGCGATATCGCTAGCAATATCGCTATAACGTCACAAGTTATAGCGATATTGCTAGCGACATCTCTTAGTGTGACATGCCCTTAAGGGAGGAGGTTTTGGAAGAGGTGGAGGATGAGGAGTCACAAATGCCATCTGCTTCTGGACAGTCTGCGTTACGTGCTTCCTCACAAAGGCCTAGGCAGGGGACACTTTGTGAGGAGGATGAGGAGTCAATGGAGGAGGAAGACATCTCTCCAGAGGAGGGAGGTACACAATGCTTTAGTCAGTAAGTACAGCGAGGGTGGGGTGATGCAGAGCAGGCAGAGATGACGCCTCAAGCAGGGGACAGCGTTTCTTTGGCAGTTGGGAGTCTGCAGCACATGGTTGATTTCATGCTGCAGTGCCTGAGAAACGACCGCCGCATCGCCCACATTCTCAACACGGCTTATTATTGGGTGTACACCCTCCTAGATCCTCGCTACCGGGACAACTTACAAAGTCTCATACCACAGTTGAACCGGGAGCATAAAATGCGGGAGTACCAAGACACACTGGTGCAGTCCATCATGTTCTCCATTCCACCCAACAGCAGTGCTGCTAGTGCTTTACAAAGCAGCTCTGTGCGTCGAGGCAGTGGAGGAAGCTCTGCACAAAGAGGGAGCAGAGGCAGTGCCTCAGCACAAGGCAAGACCAGTATGGCCCAAACTTGGCAAAGTTTTGTGTGTCCGCCACAAATGTCTACACCATCACAGACAGCTCCAGTCAGCAGGAGGCAACGTTTCCGTCAGATGGTGACAGAATACATGTCTTGCCCTGTCAGTGTACTCCCAGACGGCTCTTCCCCCTTCAAGTTTTGAGTCTCTAAGCTGGATACATGGCCAGAGCTTAGCCAGTATGCATTGGAGGTGCTGGCTTGCCCTGCTGCCAGTGTATTATCGGAACACGTCTTTAGTGCCGCAGGTGGTGTACTAACAGACCATCGCACGCGACTATCCTCCGATAACGTTGACTGGCTTACTTTTCTGAAAATGAACAAGGCCTGGATCTCGCCAGAATTTGCCAGTTCTCTTCCAGAATAAATAATTGGTTGGCAACAGTATCCAGGTCTCCTGTTGTGTTTATGTTTCTACCACCTGAACTGTAATCCCTGGGCTTCAACACAGCTAGTTGTCGCTCAGAAGTGCCATCTACACAGAGAAAAACACTAGCTCCTGTGTTAGTGGGGTTCAGTAACGCCAGCTGCTCCCCTGCTGTGTGGACGCCAAAGTCTCCTGCTCCCTCCACAATCGAACTACCACTGATTTTTAACCGTGCTCCATTTAGGCCTCTGGCTCCACTGTCTCTAGTATTTCCCCTGGCCTCCAACCCCGCCAGTTGCTGCTCTAAAGTGGCGGCTGCACAATCCGCACTTGTTCCTGTGTTACTGGGGCTCAGTCACGTCAGTTGCGCCCCTGATGTGTGTCCGGCAATGTCTCCTGCTCTGTCCACATTCCCATTACTAGTAGTGGGAATGTGGACAGAGCAGGAGACCTTGCCGGACACACATCAGAGGATCAACTGACGTGACTGAGCCCAAGTAACACAGGAACAAGTGTGGATTGTGCAGACGCCACTTCAGAGCAGTAACTGGCAGGGTTGGAGGCCAAGGGAAATACTAGAGACAATGGAGCCACAGGCCATAGTGGAGCACGGTTACAATCAGTAGTAGTCTACAACCTATATAAAACTTGCTGCAAGTTGGCCTCCGCCTGCTGCATGATTGATCCTGGGCTTCAACACAGCCAGTTGTCGCTCTGAAGTGCTGTCCACACAGAGAAAAACACTAGCTCCTGTGTTAGTGGGGTTCAGTAACGTCAGCTGTTCCCCTGCTGTGTGGATGGCAATGTCTCCTGCTGCCTCCACATTCAAAAAACAGCAGGCCTCAGCCTGCTCCATGCTTGATCCTGGGCTCCAACAACACCAGTTGGTGTTCAGAAGTGCCATCTTCACAGAGAAAAACACAGTAGCTCTTGTGTTAGTGGGGTTCAGTAACATCAGCTGTTCCCCTGTTGTGTGGACGGCAGTGTCTCCTGCTGCTTCCACATTCAAAAACAGCAGGCCTCAGCCTGCTCCATGCTTGATCCTGGGCTCCAACAACACCAGTTGGTGTTCAGAAGTGCAATCTTCACAGAGAAAAACACAGTAGCTCCTGTGTTAGTGGGGTTCAGTAATGTCAGCTTTCCCCTGCTGTGTGGACGGCAATGTCTCCTGCTTCCTCCACATTCAAAAAACAGCAGGCCTCAGCCTGCTCCATGTTTGATCCTGGGCTCCAACAACGCCAGTTGGTGTTCAAAAGTGCCGTCTTCACAGAGAAAAACACAGTAGCTCCAGTGTTAGTGGGGTTCAGTAACGTCAGCTGTTCCCCTGTTGTGTGGACGGCAGTGTCTCCTGCTGCTTCCACATTCAAAAACAGCAGGCCTCAGCCTGCTCCATGCTTGATCCTGGGCTCCAACAACACCAGTTGGTGTTCAGAAGTGCCATCTTCACAGAGAAAAACACAGTAGCTCCTGTGTTAGTGGGGTTCAGTAATGTCAGCTTTCCCCTGCTGTGTGGACGGCAATGTCTCCTGCTTCCTCTACATTCAAAACACAGCAGGCCTCAGCCGGCTCCATGTTTGATCCTGGGCTCCAACAATGCCAGTTGGTGTTCAAAAGTGCCGTCTTCACAGAGAAAAACACAGTAGCTCCTGTGTTAGTGGGGTTCAGTAACGTCAGCTGTTCCCCTGTTGTGTGGACGGCAGTGTCTCCTGCTGCTTCCACATTCAAAAACAGCAGGCCTCAGCCTGCTCCATGCTTGATCCTGGGCTCCAACAACACCAGTTGGTGTTCAGAAGTGCCATCTTCACAGAGAAAAACACAGTAGCTCCTGTGTTAGTGGGGTTCAGTAATGTCAGCTTTCCCTGCTGTGTGGACGGCAATGTCTCCTGCTTCCTCTACATTCAAAACACAGCAGGCCTCAGCCGGCTCCATGTTTGATCCTGGGCTCCAACAACGCCAGTTGGTGTTCAAAAGTGCCGTCTTCACAGAGAAAAACACAGTAGCTCCTGTGTTAGTGGGGTTCAGTAACGTCAGCTGTTCCCCTGTTGTGTGGACGGCAATGTCTCCTGCTGCTTCCACATTCAAAAACAGCAGGCCTCAGCCTGCTCCATGCTTGATCCTGGGCTCCAACAACACCAGTTGGTGTTCAGAAGTGCCTTCTTCACAGAGAAAAACACAGTAGCTCCTGTGTTAGTGGGGTTCAGTAATGTCAGCTTTCCCCTGCTGTGTGGACGGCAATGTCTCCTGCTTCCCCCACATTCAAAAAACAGCAGGCCTCAGCCGGCTCCATGTTTGATCCTGGGCTCCAACAACGCCAGTTGGTGTTCAAAAGTGACATCTTCACAGAGAAAAACACAGTAGCTCTTGTGTTAGTGGGGTTCAGTAACGTCAGCTGTTCCCCTGTTGTGTGGACGGCAATGTCTCCTGCTGCTTCCACATTCAAAAACAGCAGGCCTCAGCCTGCTCCATGCTTGATCCTAGGCTCCAACAACACCAGTTGGTGTTCAGAAGTGCCGTCTTCACAGAGAAAAACACAGTAGCTCCTGTGTTAGTGGGGTTCAGTAATGTCAGCTTTCCCCTGCTGTGTGGACGGCAATGTCTCCTGCTTCCTCCACATTCAAAAAACAGCAGGCCTCAGCCTGCTCCATGTTTGATCCTGGGCTCCAACAACGCCAGTTGGTGTTCAAAAGTGCCGTCTTCACAGAGAAAAACACAGTAGCTCCTGTGTTAGTGGGGTTCAGTAACGTCAGCTGTTCCCCTGTTGTGTGGACGGCAGTGTCTCCTGCTGCTTCCACATTCAAAAACAGCAGGCCTCAGCCTGCTCCATGCTTGATCCTGGGCTCCAACAACACCAGTTGGTGTTCAGAAGTGCCATCTTCACAGAGAAAAACACAGTAGCTCCTGTGTTAGTGGGGTTCAGTAATGTCAGCTTTCCCCTGCTGTGTGGACAGCAATGTCTCCTGCTTCCTCTACATTCAAAACACAGCAGGCCTCAGCCGGCTCCATGTTTGATACTGGGCTCCAACAACGCCAGTTGGTGTTCAAAAGTGCCGTCTTCACAGAGAAAAACACAGTAGCTCCTGTGTTAGTGGGGTTCAGTAACGTCAGCTGTTCCCCTGTTGTGTGGACGGCAATGTCTCCTGCTGCTTCCACATTCAAAAACAGCAGGCCTCAGCCTGCTCCATGCTTGATCCTGGGCTCCAACAACACCAGTTGGTGTTCAGAAGTGCCGTCTTCACAGAGAAAAACACAGTAGCTCCTGTGTTAGTGGGGTTCAGTAATGTCAGCTTTCCCCTGCTGTGTGGACGGCAATGTCTCCTGCTTTCTCCACATTCAAAAAACAGCAGGCCTCAGCCTGCTCCATGTTTGATCCTGGGCTCCAACAACGCCAGTTGGTGTTCAAAAGTGCCGTCTTCACAGAGAAAAAGACACTAGTTCCTGTGTTAGTGGGGTTCAGTAACGCCAGCTGCTCCCCTGCTGTGTGGATGACAAAGTCTCCTGCTGCCTCCAAAATCACACTACATCGTATTTTCTACTTGCTCCAAGTAGGCCTCAGCCTGCTCCATGATTGATCCTGGGCTTCAACACAGCCAGTTGATGCTTGGAAGTGCCATCCGCACAGAGAGAAACACTAGCTCCTGTGTCAGTGGGGTTCAGTAACGCCAGCTGCTCCCCTGTTGTGTGGATGGCAAAGTCTCCTGCTGCCTACACAGTCACACTACTACAGATTTTTAACCGTGCTCCACTTAGGCCTCTGGCTCCACTGTCTCTAGTATTTCCCCTGGCCTCCAACCCCGCCAGTTGCTGCTCTGAAGTGGCGTCTGCACAATCCACACTTGTTCCTGTGTTACTGGGGCCCATTCACGTCGGTTGATCCCCTGATGTGTGTCCGGCAATGTCTCCTGCTCTGTCCACATTCCCACTAATAGTAGTGGGAATGTGGACAGAGCAGGAGACATTGCCGGACACACATCAGGGGATCAACTGATGTGAATGGGCCCCAGTAACACAGGAACAAGTGTGGATTGTGCAGACGCCACTTCTGAGCAGCAACTGGTGGGGTTGGAGGCCAGGGGAAATACTAGAGGCAGTGGAGCCAGAGGCCTTAGTGGAGCACGGTTACAATCAGTAGTAGCGTACAACCGATATAAAACTTGCTTCAAGTAGGCCTCAGCCTGCTCCATGATTGATCCAGTGCTTCAACACAGCCAGTTTTTGCTTGGAAGTGCCGTCTGCACAGAGAAAAACACATGCTCCAGTGTTAGTGGGGTTCAGTAATGCCAGCTGCTCCCCCCCTGTGTGGACAACAAAGTCTCCTACTGCCTCCAAAATCACACAATATCTTATTTTCTACTTGCTCCAAGTAGGCCTCAGCCTGCTACTTGATTGATCCTGGGCTTCAACACAGCCAGTTGTTGCTTGGAAGCGCCGTCTGCACAGAGAAAAACACATGCTCCAGTGTTAGTGGGGTTCAGTAACGCCAGCTGCTCCCCTGCTGTGTGGACGCCAAAGTCTCCTGCTCCCTCCACAATCGAACTACTACTGATTTTTAACCGTGCTCCACTTAGGCCTCTGGCTCCACTGTCTCTAGTATTTCCCCTGGCCTCCAACCCTGCCAGTTGCTGCTCTGAAGTGGCGTCTGCACAATCCACACTTGTTCCTGTGTTACTGGGGCTCAGTCACGTCAGTTGCTCCCCTGATGTGTGTCCGGCAATGTCCCCTGCTCTGTCCGCATTCCCATTACCAGTAGTGGGAATGTGGACAGAGCAGGAGACCTTGCTGGACACACATCAGAGGATCAACTGACGTGACTGAGCCCCAGTAACACAGGAACAAGTGTGGATTGTGCAGACGCCACTTCAGAGCAGTAACTGGCAGGGTTGGAGGCCAAGGGAAATACTAGAGACAATGGAACCACAGGCCATAGTGGAGCATGGTTACAATCAGTAGTAGTCTACAACCTATATAAAACTTGCTGCAAGTTGGCCTCCGCCTGCTGCATGATTGATCCTGGGCTTCAACACAGCCAGTTGTCGCTCTGAAGTGCTGTCCACACAGAGAAAAACACTAGCTCCTGTGTTAGTGGGGTTCAGTAGCGTCAGCTGTTCCCCTGCTGTGTGGATGGCAATGTCTCTTGCTGCCTCCACATTCAAAAACAGCAGGCCTCAGCCTGCTCCATGCTTGATCCTGGGCTCCAACAACACCAGTTGGTGTTCAGAAGTGCCGTCTTCACAGAGAAAAACACAGTAGCTCCTGTGTTAGTGGGGTTCAGTAATGTCAGCTTTCCCATGCTGTGTGGACGGCAATGTCTCCTGCTTCCTCCACATTCAAAAAACAGCAGGCCTCAGCCGGCTCCATGTTTGATCCTGGGCTCCAACAACGCCAGTTGGTGTTCAAAAGTGCCATCTTCACAGAGAAAAACACAGTAGCTCTTGTGTTAGTGGGGTTCAGCAACGTCAGCTGTTCCCCTGTTGTGTGGACGGCAATGTCTCCTGCTGCTTCCACATTCAAAAACAGCAGGCCTCAGCCTGCTCCATGCTTGATCCTAGGCTCCAACAACACCAGTTGGTGTTCAGAAGTGCCGTCTTCACAGAGAAAAACACAGTAGCTCCTGTGTTAGTGGGGTTCAGTAATGTCAGCTTTCCCCTGCTGTGTGGACGGCAATGTCTCCTGCTTCCTCCACATTCAAAAAACAGCAGGCCTCAGCCTGCTCCATGTTTGATCCTGGGCTCCAACAACGCCAGTTGGTGTTCAAAAGTGCCGTCTTCACAGAGAAAAACACAGTAGCTCCTGTGTTAGTGGGGTTCAGTAACGTCAGCTGTTCCCCTGTTGTGTGGACGGCAATGTCTCTTGCTGCTTCCACATTCAAAAACAGCAGGCCTCAGCCTGCTCCATGCTTGATCCTGGGCTCCAACAACACCAGTTGGTGTTCAGAAGTGCCGTCTTCACAGAGAAAAACACAGTAGCTCCTGTGTTAGTGTGGTTCAGTAATGTCAGCTTTCCCCTGCTGTGTGGACGGCAATGTCTCCTGCTTTCTCCACATTCAAAAAACAGCAGGCCTCAGCCTGCTCCATGTTTGATCCTGGGCTCCAACAACGCCAGTTGGTGTTCAAAAGTGCCGTCTTCACAGAGAAAAACACACTAGCTCCTGTGTTAGTGGGGTTCAGTAACGCCAGCTGCTCCCCTGCTGTGTGGATGACAAAGTCTCCTGCTGCCTCCAAAATCACACTACATCTTATTTTCTACTTGCTCCAAGTAGGCCTCAGCCTGCTCCATGATTGATCCTGGGCTTCAACACAGCCAGTTGCTGCTTGGAAGTGCCATCCACACAGAGTGAAACACTAGCTCCTGTGTCAGTGGGGTTCAGTAACGCCAGCTGCTCCCCTGTTGTGTGGATGGCAAAGTCTCCTGCTGCCTACACAGTCACACTACTACAGATTTTTAACCGTGCTCCACTTAGGCCTCTGGCTCCACTGTCTCTAGTATTTCCCCTGGCCTCCAACCCCGCCAGTTGCTGCTCTGAAGTGGCATCTGCACAATCCACACTTGTTCCTGTGTTACTGGGGCCCATTCACGTCGGTTGATCCCCTGATGTGTGTCCGGCAATGTCTCCTGCTCTGTCCACATTCCCACTAATAGTAGTGGGAATGTGGACAGAGCAGGAGACATTGCCGGACACACATCAGGGGATCAACTGATGTGGATGGGCCCCAGTAACACAGGAACAAGTGTGGATTGTGCAGACGCCACTTCTGAGCAGCAACTGGTGGGGTTGGAGGCCAGGGGAATTACTAGAGGCAGTGGAGCCAGAGGCCTTAGTGGAGCACGGTTACAATCAGTAGTAGCGTACAACCGATATAAAACTTGCTTCAAGTAGGCCTCAGCCTGCTCCATGATTGATCCTGGGCTTCAACACAGCCAGTTGTTGCTTGGAAGTGCCGTCTGCACAGAGAAAAACACATGCTCCAGTGTTAGTGGGGTTCAGTAATGCCAGCTGCTCCCCTGCTGTGTGGACAACAAAGTCTCCTACTGCCTCCAAAATCACACAACATCTTATTTTCTACTTGCTCCAAGTAGGCCTCAGCCTGCTCCTTGATTGATCCTGGGCTTCAACACAGCCAGTTGTTGCTTGGAAGTGCCGTCTGCACAGAGAAAAACACATGCTCCAGTGTTAGTGGGGTTCAGTAACGCCAGCTGCTCCCCTGCTGTGTGGACGCCAAAGTCTCCTGCTCCCTCCACAATCGAACTATTACTGATTTTTAACCGTGCTCCATATAGGCCTCTGGCTCCACTGTCTCTAGTATTTCCCCTGGCCTCCAACCCCGCCAGTTGCTGCTCTGAAGTGGCGTCTGCACAATCCACACTTGTTCCTGTGTTACTGGGGCTCAGTCACGTCAGTTGCTCCCCTGATGTGTGTCCGGCAATGTCCCCTGCTCTGTCCGCATTCCCATTGCTAGTAGTGGGAATGTGGACAGAGCAGGAGACCTTGCCGGACACACATCAGAGGATCAACTGACGTGACTGAGCCCCAGTAACACAGGAACAAGTGTGGATTGTGCAGACGCCACTTCAGAGCAGTAACTGGCAGGGTTGGAGGCCAAGGGAAATACTAGAGACAATGGAACCACAGGCCATAGTGGAGCATGGTTACAATCAGTAGTAGTCTACAACCTATATAAAACTTGCTGCAAGTTGGCCTCCGCCTGCTGCATGATTGATCCTGGGCTTCAACACAGCCAGTTGTCGCTCTGAAGTGCTGTCCACACAGAGAAAAACACTAGCTCCTGTGTTAGTGGGGTTCAGTAGCGTCAGCTGTTCCCCTGCTGTGTGGATGGCAATGTCTCTTGCTGCCTCCACATTCAAAAACAGCAGGCCTCAGCCTGCTCCATGCTTGATCCTGGGCTCCAACAACACCAGTTGGTGTTCAGAAGTGCCGTCTTCACAGAGAAAAACACAGTAGCTCCTGTGTTAGTGGGGTTCAGTAATGTCAGCTTTCCCATGCTGTGTGGACGGCAATGTCTCCTGCTTCCTCCACATTCAAAAAACAGCAGGCCTCAGCCGGCTCCATGTTTGATCCTGGGCTCCAACAACGCCAGTTGGTGTTCAAAAGTGCCATCTTCACAGAGAAAAACACAGTAGCTCTTGTGTTAGTGGGGTTCAGCAACGTCAGCTGTTCCCCTGTTGTGTGGACGGCAATGTCTCCTGCTGCTTCCACATTCAAAAACAGCAGGCCTCAGCCTGCTCCATGCTTGATCCTAGGCTCCAACAACACCAGTTGGTGTTCAGAAGTGCCGTCTTCACAGAGAAAAACACAGTAGCTCCTGTGTTAGTGGGGTTCAGTAATGTCAGCTTTCCCCTGCTGTGTGGACGGCAATGTCTCCTGCTTCCTCCACATTCAAAAAACAGCAGGCCTCAGCCTGCTCCATGTTTGATCCTGGGCTCCAACAACGCCAGTTGGTGTTCAAAAGTGCCGTCTTCACAGAGAAAAACACAGTAGCTCCTGTGTTAGTGGGGTTCAGTAACGTCAGCTGTTCCCCTGTTGTGTGGACGGCAATGTCTCTTGCTGTTTCCACATTCAAAAACAGCAGGCCTCAGCCTGCTCCATGCTTGATCCTGGGCTCCAACAACACCAGTTGGTGTTCAGAAGTGCCGTCTTCACAGAGAAAAACACAGTAGCTCCTGTGTTAGTGTGGTTCAGTAATGTCAGCTTTCCCCTGCTGTGTGGACGGCAATGTCTCCTGCTTTCTCCACATTCAAAAAACAGCAGGCCTCAGCCTGCTCCATGTTTGATCCTGGGCTCCAACAACGCCAGTTGGTGTTCAAAAGTGCCGTCTTCACAGAGAAAAACACAGTAGCTCCTGTGTTAGTGGGGTTCAGTAACGTCAGCTGTTCCCCTGTTGTGTGGACGGCAATGTCTCTTGCTGCTTCCACATTCAAAAACAGCAGGCCTCAGCCTGCTCCATGCTTGATCCTGGGCTCCAACAACACCAGTTGGTGTTCAAAAGTGCCGTCTTCACAGAGAAAAACACACTAGCTCCTGTGTTAGTGGGGTTCAGTAACGCCAGCTGCTCCCCTGCTGTGTGGATGACAAAGTCTCCTGCTGCCTCCAAAATCACACTACATCTTATTTTCTACTTGCTCCAAGTAGGCCTCAGCCTGCTCCATGATTGATCCTGGGCTTCAACACAGCCAGTTGCTGCTTGGAAGTGCCATCCACACAGAGTGAAACACTAGCTCCTGTGTCAGTGGGGTTCAGTAACGCCAGCTGCTCCCCTGTTGTGTGGATGGCAAAGTCTCCTGCTGCCTACACAGTCACACTACTACAGATTTTTAACCGTGCTCCACTTAGGCCTCTGGCTCCACTGTCTCTAGTATTTCCCCTGGCCTCCAACCCCGCCAGTTGCTGCTCTGAAGTGGCATCTGCACAATCCACACTTGTTCCTGTGTTACTGGGGCCCATTCACGTCGGTTGATCCCCTGATGTGTGTCCGGCAATGTCTCCTGCTCTGTCCACATTCCCACTAATAGTAGTGGGAATGTGGACAGAGCAGGAGACATTGCCGGACACACATCAGGGGATCAACTGATGTGGATGGGCCCCAGTAACACAGGAACAAGTGTGGATTGTGCAGACGCCACTTCTGAGCAGCAACTGGTGGGGTTGGAGGCCAGGGGAATTACTAGAGGCAGTGGAGCCAGAGGCCTTAGTGGAGCACGGTTACAATCAGTAGTAGCGTACAACCGATATAAAACTTGCTTCAAGTAGGCCTCAGCCTGCTCCATGATTGATCCTGGGCTTCAACACAGCCAGTTGTTGCTTGGAAGTGCCGTCTGCACAGAGAAAAACACATGCTCCAGTGTTAGTGGGGTTCAGTAATGCCAGCTGCTCCCCTGCTGTGTGGACAACAAAGTCTCCTACTGCCTCCAAAATCACACAACATCTTATTTTCTACTTGCTCCAAGTAGGCCTCAGCCTGCTCCTTGATTGATCCTGGGCTTCAACACAGCCAGTTGTTGCTTGGAAGTGCCGTCTGCACAGAGAAAAACACATGCTCCAGTGTTAGTGGGGTTCAGTAACGCCAGCTGCTCCCCTGCTGTGTGGACGCCAAAGTCTCCTGCTCCCTCCACAATCGAACTATTACTGATTTTTAACCGTGCTCCATATAGGCCTCTGGCTCCACTGTCTCTAGTATTTCCCCTGGCCTCCAACCCCGCCAGTTGCTGCTCTGAAGTGGCGTCTGCACAATCCACACTTGTTCCTGTGTTACTGGGGCTCAGTCACGTCAGTTGCTCCCCTGATGTGTGTCCGGCAATGTCCCCTGCTCTGTCCGCATTCCCATTGCTAGTAGTGGGAATGTGGACAGAGCAGGAGACCTTGCCGGACACACATCAGAGGATCAACTGACGTGACTGAGCCCCAGTAACACAGGAACAAGTGTGGATTGTGCAGACGCCACTTCAGAGCAGTAACTGGCAGGGTTGGAGGCCAAGGGAAATACTAGAGACAATGGAGCCACAGGCCATAGTGGAGCACGGTTACAATCAGTAGTAGTCTACAACCTATATAAAACTTGCTGCAAGTTGGCCTCCGCCTGCTGCATGATTGATCCTGGGCTTCAACACAGCCAGTTGTCACTCTGAAGTGATGTCCACACAGAGAAAAACACTAGCTCCTGTGTTAGTGGGGTTCAGTAACGTCAGCTGTTCCCCTGCTGTGTGGATGGCAATGTCTCCTGCTACCTCCACATTCAAAAAACAGCAGGCCTCAGCCTGCTCCATGCTTGATCCTAGGCTCCAACAACACCAGTTGGTGTTCAGAAGTGCCGTCTTCACAGAGAAAAACACAGTAGCTCCTGTGTTAGTGGGGTTCAGTAATGTCAGCTTTCCCCTGCTGTGTGGACGGCAATGTCTCTTGCTTCCTCCACATTCAAAAAACAGCAGGCCTCAGCCTGCTCCATGTTTGATCCTGGGCTCCAACAACGCCAGTTGGTGTTCAAAAGTGCCGTCTTCACAGAGAAAAACACAGTAGCTCTTGTGTTAGTGGGGTTCAGTAACGCCAGCTGTTCCCCTGTTGTGTGGACGGCAATGTCTCCTGCTGCTTCCACATTCAAAAACAGCAGGCCTCAGCCTGCTCCATGCTTGATCCTGGGCTCCAACAACACCAGTTGGTGTTCAGAAGTGCCGTCTTCACAGAGAAAAACACAGTAGCTCCTGTGTTAGTGGGGTTCAGTAATGTCAGCTTTCCCCTGCTGTGTGGATGGCAATGTCTCCTGCTTCCTCCACATTCAAAAAACAGCAGGCCTCAGCCTGCTCCATGTTTGATCCTGGGCTCCAACAACGCCAGTTGGTGTTCAAAAGTGCCGTCTTCACAGAGAAAAACACAGTAGCTCTTGTGTTAGTGGGGTTCAGTAACGCCAGCTGTTCCCCTGTTGTGTGGACGGCAATGTCTCCTGCTGCTTCCACATTCAAAAACAGCAGGCCTCAGCCTGCTCCATGCTTGATCCTGGGCTCCAACAACACCAGTTGGTGTTCAGAAGTGCCGTCTTCACAGAGAAAAACACATTAGCTCCTGTGTTAGTGGGGTTCAGTAACGCCAGCTGCTCCCCTGCTGTGTGGATGACAAAGTCTCCTGCTGCCTCCAAAATCACACTACATCTTATTTTCTACTTGCTCCAAGTAGGCCTCAGCCTGCTCCATGATTGATCCTGGGCTTCAACACAGCCAGTTGATGCTTGGAAGTGCCATCCGCACAGAGAGAAACACTAGCTCCTGTGTCAGTGGGGTTCAGTAATGCCAGCTGCTCCCCTGCTGTGTGGACAACAAAGTCTCCTACTGCCTCCAAAATCACACAACATCTTATTTTCTACTTGCTCCAAGTAGGCCTCAGCCTGCTCCTTGATTGATCCTGGGCTTCAACACAGCCAGTTGTTGCTTGGAAGTGCCGTCTGCACAGAGAAACACACATGCTCCAGTGTTAGTGGGGTTCAGTAACGCCAGCTGTTCCCCTGCTGTGTGGACGACAAAGTCTCCTGCTACCTCCAAAATCACACTACATCTTATTTTCTACTTGCTCCAAGTAGGCCTCAGTCTGCTCCATGATTGATCCTGGGCTTCAACACAGCCAGTTTTTGCTTGGAAGTGCCGTCTGCACAGAGAAAAACACATGCTCCAGTGTTAGTGGGGTTCAGTAACGCCAGCTGCTCCCCTGCTGTGTGGACGACAAAGTCTCCTGCTGCCTCCAAAATCACACAACATCTTATTTTCTACTTACTCCAAGTAGGCCTCAGTCTGCTCCTTGATTGATCCTGGGCTTCAACACAGCCAGTTGATGCTTGGAAGTGCCGTCCGCACAGAGACAAACACTAGCTCCTGTGTCAGTGGGGTTCAGTAACGCCAGCTGCTCCCCTGCTGTGTGGTTGGCAAAGTCTCCTGCTGCCTACACAGTCACACTACTACAGATTTTTAACCGTGCTCCACTTAGGCCTCTGGCTCCACTGTCTCTAGTATTTCCCCTGGCCTCCAACCCCGCCAGTTGCTGCTCTGAAGTGGCGTCTGCACAATCCACACTTTTACCGGTGTTACTGGGGCCCATTCACGTCAGTTGATCCCCTGATGTGTGTCCGGCAATGTCTCCTGCTCTGTCCACAATCCCACTAATAGTAGTGGGAATGTGGACAGAGCAGGAGACATTGCCGGACACACATCAGGGGATCAACTGACGCGAATGGGCCCCAGTAACGCAGGAACAAGTGTGAATTCTGCAGACGCCACTTCTGAGCAGCAACTGGTGGGGTTGGAGGCCAGAGGAAATACTAGAGACAGTGGAGCCAGAGGCCTAAGTGGAGCACGGTTACAATCAGTAGTAGCGTACAACCGATATAAAACTTGCTTCAAGTAGGCCGCAGCCTGCTCCTTGATTGATCCTGGGCTTCAACACAGCCAGTTGTTGCTCGGAAGTGCTGTCTGCACAGAGAAAAACACATGCTCCAGTGTTAGTGGGGTTCAGTAACGCCAGCTGCTCCCCTGCTGTGTGGACGCAAAGTCTCCAGCTGCCTCCAAAATCACACTACATCTTATTTACTACTTGCTTAAAGTAGGCCTCAGCCTGCTGCATGATTGACCCTGGGCTCCAACATCGCCAGTTACTGCTCAGAAGTGTCTTTGGCATGGGTACTCCCTCCTGCCCAGCCTGTTTCCAGCACGCCTGCTGTTTCCGGGGAGTGTCAACGTCACTTTGCCACCAATACATTGTCCTGTCATGTTGCGGTGGGGTTAGCTGAGTCTATGGTGCCTGCAGTTTAGGTGCTTCCTATGTGGGCTGCGGGTTCTGGTAATAAAGGCTGGTTCCGTAGTGCCAATAAGACTAGCACCCCCTGTTGGACTGTGGGTTTCGGTAACTGCGGCCTGCTCGCTGCCTTGCAACTTTGTTTATTATGGGTACCTTCTGCTACCCATCCGGGTTCCAGCACCGTCAGCTGGTTCTCAGCAGTGCCTTTAGCCGAGGTGCCTCCTTCTTGGTATCCGAGTTCCAGCAACGTCTGCTGGTGCTTGGTAGTGCTTTGTAGCACAGGTACCTCCTGCTTAGTAACCGTGTTCCAGTACCGTCAGCTGGTCCACGGTTGTGCCATTGGCTCTTGTTCCTTCTGCTGCCCCTCCAGGTTCCAGCACAATCAGCTGGTCCTCGCTAGTTCCATTTGCTCTTGCAGCTTCTGCTACCCATCCGGGTTCCAGCACCATCAGCTGGTTCTCGGCAGTGCTTTTGGCCTAGGTGCCTCCTTCTCGGTATCCGAGTTCTAGCAACGTCTGCTGGTCCTTGGTAGTGCTTTGTAGCACAGGTACCCCCTGCTTAGTAACCGTGTTCCAGCACCGTCAGCTGGTACACAGTTTTTCCATTGGCTCTTGTTCCTTCTGCTGCCCCTCCGGGTTCCAGCACCGTCAGCTGGTCCTCGCTAGTTCCATTTGCTCTTGTTTCTTCTGCTAACCATCAGGGTTCCAGTACCGTCAGCTGGTTCTCAGCAGTTCCTCTGCCTTCTTGTACCCTCTGCTACTTTTCCAAGTTCGAGCTTGTTGAAATGGTTTTTGGTTCTCACTCTGGATCTCCCTGACGACGACCCTGAAGACGACGACCCTGAAGACCACACCGAAGAAGACCAAAAAGATGACCCTCAAGAAGATGACCAAGATGACAAAGAACATGAAGACAACCACCAAGATGCAGAACAACAAGAGACAGAAGACCAAGAAGCTGAAAAACCAAAAGCAGAAGAACATTAAGAATAAGACTAAAAATCAGAGCAAATGATATTATTTAAATTATAAGCAGAAGAAGACAAAGCAGTGTATGGGTGTGAGTCCGTTCCTCCTCGTGGTGCCCTTGGAAAATGCCTGCTGCTGCAGGCCAAACTGAACGCGGACAAATCCTGTTGTAAATCTTTTGTGACAGGCAGAACGGAAGGTGTAATCTTTAAACTTTTATAGATAACAACTACAGGAATGCCTGTCACAAATAAGAATATGATGAAGAAGAAGAATAGGAAGAAGATGAAGAAGTAGAATATGAAGAAGAAGAATAGTTGAATAAGAAGAATATGAAGAATGTAAAAAAAGAATAATAGGAAGAAGGTGAAGAAGAAGAAGATGAATAAGGTGAAGAAGTTGATGAAAAAGGTGCTGCTGCTGAGGATGATGAAGTAGAAAGTGTGGGAGAAGTAAAAAAGAAGGTGAAGAGCATGGAAGTAGTGAAACATACATATCTGACAAAATATAAAAGAGGTTAACATAGTCAATATCTTTTTAACTCCGAACGTATTTAAAAAAAAAAAATTAATTCCTGCTATTCCATTTGATTGGGCTAAACCTCTATGGCTTTAATGTCTCCTACACCTCCCACAATACATTCTACATTATTATTAGTTGTTTTTCTTCATGTAGAATTAACCTACAAGGAAGAAAAGGTTTTTTTTAATTCTGATATTTTTGTTCCAATGACTTGAATGGGACTTCCGGGATCGGAATCGGCGATACCCGATACTTTTTGGATATCGGCCGATCCAATCCGATCCGATATTTTTCAAAATCGGGTGGTATCGCTCAACACTAGTAATAATCCGTCCATGTGACCTAGGCCTATTTGACCAGGGAAAGATTATTATGTCATTTCAATCGCTGCCGGGTGTTAGCTGATTCTGACAGCTGAAACCCGGCACTAAGCGCCAGGAGCAGTCAAGCACTGCTCCCGGCACTTTAACTCCCGAAATGCTGCGATCGAACACGATCGCAGCATTCCAGGAGTCGGCAGAGGGCTGAAAGCCCCTATGCCTTTGGATTGGAGACATCGATGCATGACGCAGGGTTCCGATCGTTGCTATGGTGACTCGATGTTGTCATGATAGTGTAAGGAGAAGTCCGGACTGTGGGTACCTGCATGCCGGGTCCGGAACTAAGAGGGCTCCATCCTCTGTTCCCGGGGGGAAGCCTGAGAGGAGTGGACCTTCCCCTGAAGCCTGGGGGAAGCCCTAGGAGCTTCCTGCTGACAGGAGGGGGCGAAGGACTGCAGTCTGGTGCCGGCGTGGAACAGTGCAGAGAGCAACACGCAGAGTGGTGAGCAGAGTGCTCTGCATCCCCCACCTGAGAGGACTGACTTGGCGACGGACTGTATAGAAGGAGCACCTGTTGTCTGCTGTGCAGAGTTGTGTTAGCAGAGAGAGTCATCCAGAACAGAGCAGTGCCAGCAGAGTAGAGTAGTGTCAGCAGAGAGTCATCCAGAACAAAGGAATACCAGCAGAACAGAGCCGTGCCAGCAGTGAGAGCCATACGGAGCAGAGCAGTGCACCCAGAGCAGAGCCGAGCCGGGTGTCGCAGCAGACCAAGAGAGGAGTGTTCTGGCCGGGAGTACCAGTGCCAGGCAGACCAGCGTCGCCCACCGCCAACAGCGGGGACGAGGGAGAGCGGGACGTGCGGTGTGTGTCCAGTGACAGCCAGAGAGTACCAGGTGCCGTACACAATCTGACCGTGAGTACCGCACTTGCGCTGCCTATGAGACACCACATAGAACTGACACTCGCACCCTGACGTGGACACAGAATAGTTGTCCTGACCTTTGTGACCTCACTACATTAGTTAAGACAGTTAAGGAGCCACGTTAGGCTCATACCGGTCTGTGGCCCCTGCCTTTTATAGCCACAGCAGTATATGGACAAGGGGCAGTGGAAGGTACTGGAGACCGACCACTGTTACCAGAAGATGGGGTATTGTCATCTACCTGACCCCACTAGAGAAGACACCGTGCCAGCCGTTGCGGTGCAATTGAGTTCGCAGCAGGAGGTGCAGTTTAAGGGCTGCCTTACATCTATGCTAGCAAACTGCTGTCATCTGAACAGTTGCTATTTCCTTTGCCTTTAATGCACCATTTGTCTCCCCTGACTAACCCTTTATCTCCCGACTGTTTAACTATTTACCTCCCTGCATGGCGTATTCCCCTGTAAACAAACCTGTTAACCCTTGCTCTGTTGTCTGCTTCCCGTCACTTCATCATGCGTTCCTGCTCGTACTCTTACAATGACATCCAGGTCACCTG